>NC_084612.1:88436324-88473824 GCF_033978795.1 Nerophis ophidion | reverse complement strand
CAAAATATATTGTAGTGTCCCGAAAGAGTTAGTGCTGCACGGGGTTCTGGGTATTTGTTTTGTTGTGTTTATGTTATGTTACGGAATAGGGGCGGTATAGCTCGGTTGATGGAGTGGCCGTGCCAGCAACTTGAGGGTTGCAGGTTTGAGTCCCGCTCCCGCCATCCTAGTCACTGCCGTCGTGTCCTTGGGCAAGACACTTTACCCACCTGCTCCCAGTGCCACCCACACTGCTTTAAATGTAACTTAGATATTGGGTTTCACTATGTAAAGCGCTTTGAGTCACTAGAGAAAAGGGTATTTGTTTTGTTGTGTTTACGTTATGTTACGGTATAGGGGCGGTATAGCTCGGTTGGTAGAGTGGCCGTGCCAGCAACTTGAGGGTTGCAAGTTTGATTCCCGCTTTTAACCCCCCACACTGGTTTAAATGTAACTTAGATATTGGGTTTCAATATGTAAAGCGCTTTGAGTCACTAGAGAAAAAGGTATTTGTTTTGTTGTGTTTATGTTATGTTACGGTATAGGGGCGGTATAGCTCGGTTGGTAGAGTGGCCGTACCAGCAACTTGAGGGTTGCAGGTTTGATTCCCGCTTTAAACCACCCACACTGGTTTAAATGTAACTTAGATATTGGGTTTCACTATGTAAAGCGCTTTGAGTCACTAGAAAAAAGGGTATTTGTTTTGTTGTGTTTATGTTATCTTACGGGATAGGGGCGGTATAGCTCGGTTGGTAGAGAGGCCGTACCAGCAACTTGAGGGTTACAGGTTTGATTCCCGCTTTAAACCACCCACACTGGTTTAAATGTAACTTAGATATTGGGTTTCACTATGTAAAGCGCTTTGAGTCACTAGAGAAAAGGGTATTTGTTTTGTTGTGTTTACGTTATGTTACGGTATAGGGGCGGTATAGCTCGGTTGGTAGAGTGGCCGTGCCAGCAACTTGAGGGTTGCAAGTTTGATTCCCGCTTTTAACCCCCCACACTGGTTTAAATGTAACTTAGATATTGGGTTTCACTATGTAAAGCGCTTTGAGTCACTAGAGAAAAGGGTATTTGTTTTGTTGTGTTTATGTTATGTTACGGTATAGGGGCGGTATAGCTCGGTTGGTAGAGTGGCCGTACCAGCAACTTGAGGGTTGCAGGTTTGATTCCCGCTGTAAACCATCCATACTGGTTTAAATGTAACTTAGATATTGGGTTTCACTATGTAAAGCGCTTTGAGTCACTAGAGAAAAGGGTATTTGTTTTGTTGTGTTTACGTTATGTTACGGTATAGGGGCGGTATAGCTCGGTTGGTAGAGTGGCCGTGCCAGCAACTTGAGGGTTGCAGGTTTGATTCCCGCTTTAAACCACCCACACTGGTTTAAATGTAACTTAGATATTGGGTTTCACTATGTAAAGCGCTTTGAGTCACTGGAGAAAAGGGTATTTTTTTTGTTGTGTTTATGTTATGTTACGGTATAGGGGCGGTATAGCTCGGTTGGTAGAGTGGCCGTGCCAGCAACTTGAGGGTTGCAGGTTTGATTCCCGCTTTAAACCACCCACACTGGTTTAAATGTAACTTAGATATTGGGTTTCACTATGTAAAGCGCTTTGAGTCACTAGAGAAAAGGGTATTTGTTTTGTTGTGTTTATGTTATGTTACGGAATAGGGGCGGTATAGCTCGGTTGGTAGAGTGGCCGTACCAGCAACTTGAGGGTTGCAGGTTTGATTCCCGCTTTAAACCACCCACACTGGTTTAAATGTAACTTAGATATTGGGTTTCACTATGTAAAGCGCTTTGAGTCACTGGAGAAAAGGGTATTTTTTTTGTTGTGTTTATGTTATGTTACGGAATAGGAGCCGTGCCAGCAACTTGAGGGTTGCAGGTTTGATTCCCGCTTTAAACCACCCACACTGGTTTAAATGTAACTTAGATATTGGGTTTCACTATGTAAAGCGCTTTGAGTCACTAGAGAAAAGGGTATTTGTTTTGTTGTGTTCATGTTATGTTACGGTATAGGGGCGGTATAGCTCGGTTGGTAGAGTGGCCGTGCCAGCAACTTGAGGGTTGCAGGTTTGATTCCCGCTTTAAACCACCCACACTGGTTTAAATGTAACTTAGATATTGGGTTTCACTATGTAAAGCGCTTTGAGTCACTAGAGAAAAGGGTATTTGTTTTGTTGTGTTTATGTTATGTTACGGAATAGGGGTGGTATAGCTCGGTTGGTAGAGTGGCCGTGCCAGCAACTTGAGGGTTGCAGGTTTGATTCCCGCTTTAAACCACCCACACTGGTTTAAATGTAACTTAGATATTGGGTTTCACTATGTAAAGCGCTTTGAGTCACTAGAGAAAAGGGTATTTGTTTTGTTGTGTTTATGTTATGTTACGGAATAGGGGTGGTATAGCTCGGTTGGTGGAATAGCCGTACCAGCAACTTGAGGGTTGCAGGTTTGATTCCCGCTTAAACCACCCACACTGGTTTAAATGTAACTTAGATATTGGGTTTCACTATGTAAAGCGCTTTGAGTCACTAGAGAAAAGGGTATTTGTTTGGTTGTGTTTATGTTATGTTACGGAATAGGGGCGGTATAGCTCGGTTGGTGGAGTGAACGTGCCAGCAACTTGAGGGTTGCAGGTTTGATTCCCGCTTTAAACCACCCACACTGGTTTAAATGTAACTTAGATATTGGGTTTCACTATGTAAAGCGCTTTGAGTCACTAGAGAAAAGGGTATTTGTTTTGTTGTGTTCATGTTATGTTAGGGAATAGGGGCGGTATAGCTCGGTTGGTAGAGTGGCCGTGCCAGCAACTTGAGGGTTGCAGGTTTGATTCCCGCTTCCGCCATCCTAGTCACTGCCGTTGTGTCCTTGGGCAAGACACTTTACCCACCTGCTCCCAGTGCCACCCACACTGGTTTAAATCAATCAATCAATCAATGTTTACTTATATAGCCCTAAATCACTAGTGTCTCAAAGGGCTGCACAAACCACTACGACATCCTCGGTAGGCCCACATAAGGGCAAGGAAAACTCACACCCAGTGGGACATCGGTGACAATAATGACTATGAGAACCTTGGAGAGGAGGAAAGCAATGGATGTCGAGCGGGTCTAACATGATACTGTGAAAGTTCAATCCATAGTGGATCCAACACAGTCGCGAGAGTCCAGTCCAAAGCGGATCCAACACAGCAGCGAGAGTCCCGTTCACAGCGGAGCCAGCAGGAAACCATCCCAAGCGGAGGCGGACCAGCAGCGCAGAGATGTCCCCAGCCGATACACAGGCGAGCAGTACATGGCCACCGGATCGGACCGGACCCCCTCCACAAGGGAGAGTGGGACATAGAAGAAAAAGAAAAGAAACGGCAGATCAACTGGTCTAAAAAGGGAGTCTATTTAAAGGCTAAAGTATACAAATGAGTTTTAAGATGAGACTTAAATGCTTCTACTGAGGTGGCATCTCGAACTGTTACCGGGAGGGCATTCCAGAGTACTGGAGCCCGAACGGAAAACGCTCTATAGCCCGCAGACTTTTTTTGGGCTTTGGGAATCACTAATAAGCCGGAGTCCTTTGAACGCAGATTTCTTGCCGGGACATATGGTACAATACAATCGGCAAGATAGGCTGGAGCTAGACCGTGTAGTATTTTATACGTAAGTAGTAAAACCTTAAAGTCACATCTTAAGTGCACAGGAAGCCAGTGCAGGTGAGCCAGTATAGGTATATATGTATGTATATATGTATATAAAGGTATATACAGTATAGGTATATATGTATGTATATATGTATATAAAGGTATATACAGTATAGGTATATATGTATGTATATATGTATATAAAGGTATATACAGTATAGGTATATATGTATGTATATATGTATATAAAGGTATATACAGTACAGGCGTAATGTGATCAAACTTTCTTGTTCTTGTCAAAAGTCTAGCAGCCGCATTTTGTACCAACTGTAATCTTTTAATGCTAGACATGGGGAGACCCTACAGTAGTCGAGGCGAGACGTATCAAAAGCGCTATATAAATATAATCCACTTCACAATTCACTTCACTCCGGGGTAAACAGAAGCAGATTTAGCTAAAAAAAACTATCATGCTTATGTTAGCATGCAAGCCAGCTAATGTTAGCATGCTAACAGTTAACAAGCGTCACGTACGCAGTTATTTGACTCCGGGGCAAACGGAAGCAAATTTAGCTAAAAATATATCATTCAGGAGGAACAGTGTGGTTTTCGTCCTGGTCGTGGAACTGTGGACCAGCTCTATACTCTGGGCAGGGTTCTTGAGGGTGCATGGGAGTTTGCCCAACCAGTCTACATGTGCTTTGTGGACTTGGAGAAGGCATTCGACCGTGTCCCTCGGGAAGTCCTGTGGGGAGTGCTCAGAGAGTATCGGGTACCGGACTGTCTTATTGTGGCGGTCCGCTCCCTGTATGATCAGTGTCAGAGCTTGGTCCGCATTGCCGGCAGTAAGTCGAACACATTTCCAGTGAGGGTTGGACTCCGCCAAGGCTGTCCTTTGTCACCCATTCTGTTCATAACTTTTATGGACAGAATTTCTAGGCGCAGTCAAGGCGTTGAGGGGTTCTGGTTTGGTGACCGCAGGATTAGGTCTCTGCTTTTTGCAGATGATGTGGTCCTGATGGCTTCATCTGGCCGGGATCTTCAGCTCTCACTGGATCGGTTCGCAGCCGAGTGTGAAGCGACCGGAATGAGAATCAGCACCTCCAAGTCCGAGTCCATGGTTCTCGCCCGGAAAAGGGTGGAGTGCCATCTCCGGGTTGGGGAGGAGACCCTGCCCCAAGTGGAGGAGTTCAAGTACCTAGGAGTCTTGTTCACGAGTGAGGGAAGAGTGGATCGTGAGATCGACAGGCGGATCGGTGCGGCGTCTTCAGTAATGCGGACGTTGTATCGATCCGTTGTGGTGAAGAAGGAGCTGAGCCGGAAGGCAAAGCTCTCAATTTACCGGTCGATCTACGTTCCCATCCTCACCTATGGTCATGAGCTTTGGGTCATGACCGAAAGGATAAGATCACGGGTACAAGCGGCCCAAATGAGTTTCCAGGTCTCTCCCTTAGAGATAGGGTGAGAAGCTCTGCCATCCGGGAGGAACTCAAAGTAAAGCCGCTGCTCCTCCACATGGAGAGGAGCCAGATGAGGTGGTTCGGGCATCTGGTCAGGATGCCACCCGAACGCCTCCCTAGGGAGGTGTTTAGGGCACGTCCAACCGGTAGGAGGCCACGGGGAAGACCCAGGACACGTTGGGAAGACTATGTCTCCCGGCTGGCCTGGGAACGCCTCGGGATCCCCCGGGAAGAGCTAGACGAAGTGGCTGGGGAGAGGGAAGTCTGGGTTTCCCTGCTTAGGCTGTTGCCCCCGCGACCCGACCTCGGATAAGCGGAAGATGATGGATGGATGGATGGATGGAATATATCATACTTCTGTTAGCTCGCAAACAAGCTAAAGTTAGCATGTGTAGAAAGTAGAAAAGTGTGGAAACAAAATGAGACGCTAAGCACCCCAAAGGGAATAAGCGGTAGAAAATGGATGGATGTATTCTATTTTTATTCACAAATTACACAATTTTCATTAGTTTTGGGTTTTGTAGGAAAACGTCGACGTGTGTAAGTCAGACACGCCATGCAGGCCGGCGCCAACTGGCGGCCCGGCCGGCGTGGCGTGCGTTACCTGTACACGCGTCGTGTTCGGAACCAAAGCCACGCATCCATCTTGGGCGTCGTCCGGCTTGTTTGTTAACATCCGCCGCATAGCGAGGGGGGGGGGGAGGAAGGGCGGGGAGGGTCTGGGGTGGCGGGGGGGGGGGCGGCGAAGAAGAAAAATAATACAAAAATCAATCTAATAGCGCGCGGCGAGTATCAGCTGATATGAAAAGATGGATTCTTGGTGGGAGCGTTGAGCTCTTGTCTGCAGAGCTGCAAATCAATTCAAACACACACAAAGAGCAAACAGCACTAACGCCACAATAGGAAATTGAAGCGCCCCCCCCGCACGCCTTCCCCGCCCTATTTTAAATACGCCACGACATATTTGTTTTGCGGATTACCAACGTGGAATGAAATTTCTACACTTACTTAAAATAATATGCAAACGATAGTTCCTCTTTTATTCATATCAGTCCACGCCTGGTCACATGACACCCGCCTGACACACACACACACGGCAAACACATTTAGTGTTGATCTTCCTCGCAATGTTCTAGAAGCATCTAAAACATGGGTGTCAAACTCTGGCCCGCGGGCCAAATTTGGCCCACCGTGTAATTTAATTTGGCCCTTCAGGCAATATCGAATTAACATGACAGCTGGGCCGCCGTTATTTTGTCACACTTGGATATAAAACTCTCACATGTTGATGAAATTAATGTATGGGGGCTTCACGGTGGCAGAGGGGTTAGTGCATCTGCCTCACAATACGAAGGTCCTGCAGTCCTGGGTTCAAATCCAGGCTGGGGATCTTTCTGTGTGGAGTTTGCATGTTCTCCCCGTGACTGCGTGGGTTCCCTCCGGGTACTCCGGCTTCCTCCCACCTCCAAAGACATGCACCTGGGGATAGGCCCCTCCCACCTCCAAAGACAGGTACCTGGGGATAAGCCCCTCCCACCTCCAAAAACATGCACCTGGGGATAGGCCCCTCCCACCTCCAAAGACATGCACCTGGGGATAGGTTGATTGGCAACACTAAATGGTCCCTAGTGTGTGAATGTGAGTGTGAATGTTGTCTGTCTATCTGGGTTGGCCCTGCGATGAAGTGGCGACTTGTCCAGGGTGTACCCCGCCTTCCGCCCGATTGTAGCTGAGATAGGCGCCAGCGCCCCCCGCGACCCCGAAAGGGAATAAGCGGTAGAAAATGGATGGATGGAGTTTCTATGGTGGTATAAAAGTGGAGGTTGTGCATCAGGCCGCCTCATCGAGCGTCCGTCATTGATTGGAGGAGGCGAAACTATGACAAAACATCTTTGAAAGAAGCGAGGTCTCACTCTGTAGGAGGAAATCAATACTCCAAACGTCTTTTCTCCCCCCCCCTCTCTCCGTTCCTGCCGCAGGATTTGACTCGTTGGGAGTCGAGAGGAGGCTTATGTTAAAGGCGTCCTGGCGTGATGCTATCATCCCGGACACGCCCCCCTCGCCGCCAAACTACCTCAAAACGCCGTCCTCGCCGCACACCAGCGACTTAGCGAGCAGTCGGCCGTGCGGGGAAAAGTTCTAATATCCCCGCCGTGAGTGACGCCCCAGGTATTAGTCTGCTCTTCGCTCACCTGCCGGTGTCAAACACGGCTGAAATCCCCGTTAATACCGGTTACCCCCCCCCCTGATCTCACTGTTTGGCTTTTAGCTCAGTCTCCGGCGGCGCGGAGGAGAGACGTGTTTTGACGTTCGCTTGCAGCTCATTAAGTCCCGGGATCTGTCGCACTTCTACCGGGATTTCTTTAAAACGGCGAGATAAGCCAAATGAATGTGAGAGTCGCCGGAGAGGGTTTTGGGATCCCGCCGCCGCCGCCGCTATCATCGCCGCCCTGATAGCCTCTCGCCCGCCGAGGTGAGGGGCTTTAATTAAAAGACCGCGGAGGAGTCGCCGCGTTCCTCGTGGACGCGGGGAGTGAAGGCCGAATATTTCTGACTCTCCGGGTTCCGTGTCCGTTACTGACTGAACCGCCACCGGGCGTCTCACTTCAGCATTTTTACACATTCTGTAAGTCAGACTTGCAACTATGGCTGTCCTCAGAGGGCCACTCTAATTGAAGTGACGGACCACATTAAATGGAGTGGCAGGCCACTCTGAATGACATGGCGGGCCACTTTAATGATGTGACGGACCACTTTAAATTACATGGTGGGCCAAATTAAATAGCATGGTGGGCCACTTTAATGATGTGACAGACCATTTAAATGACATGGTGGGCCACTTTAATGATGTGATGGACCACTTTAAATGACATGGTGGGCCAAATTAAATAGCATGGTGGGCCACTATAATGATGTGACAGACCATTTAAATGACATGGTGGGCCACTTTAATGACATGATGGACCACTTTACATGATATGGTGGGCCACTGTAATGATGTGACGGACCACTTTAAATGACATTATGGGCCACTTAAATGACGTGACAGACCACTTTAAATAACATGATGAGACACTTTAATGATGTGACAGACCATTTAAATGACATGGTGGGCCACTATAATGATGTGACAGACCATTTAAATGACATGGTGGGCGACTTTAATGACGTGATGGACCACTTTAAATGACATGGTGGGCCAATTAAATGATGTGACAGACCATTTAAATGACATGACGTGATAGACCACTTTAATTGACATGGTGGGCCAATTTAATGACGTGATGGACCACTTTAAATGACATGGTAGGCCATTTTAATGATGTGACAGACCACTTAAATGACATGGTGGGCCACTTTAATGACGTGATGGATCACATTAAATGACATGGTGTGCCAAATTAATGATGTGACAGACCACTTAAATGACATTATGGGCCACTTAAATGACGTGACAGACCACTTTAAATAACATGATGAGACACTTTAATGATGTGACAGACCATTTAAATGACATGGTGGGCCACTATAATGATGTGACAGACCATTTAAATGACATGGTGGGCGACTTTAATGACGTGATGGACCACTTTAAATGACATGGTGGGCCAATTAGATGATGTGACAGACCATTTAAATGACATGACGTGATAGACCACTTTAAATGACATGGTGGGCCAATTTAATGACGCGATACACCACTTTAAATGACATGATGGGCCATTTTAATGATGTGACAGACCACTTAAATGACATGGTGGGCCACATTAATGACGTGATGGATCACATTAAATGACATGGTGGGCCAAATTAATGATGTGACAGACCACTTAAATGATATGGCGGGCCAATTTAATGACGCGATACACCACTTTAAATGACATGGTGGGCCACTTTAATGATGTGACAGACCACTTAAATGATGTGACAGACCACTTAAATGATATGGCGGGCCAATTTAATGACGCGATACACCACTTTAAATGACATGGTGGGCCACTTTAATGATGTGACAGACCACTTAAATGACATTTACCACATAAAATGGCGTGGCAGGCCACACTGAATGACATGGTGGGCCACTTTAAATGACATGGGGGCCTCCTTATTGACGTGACGGACCACTTTAAATGCATGGTGGGCCTCGTTAATGACGTGACAGACCACTTAAATGACGTGACAGACCACTTTAAATAATGTGACAGACCACAATAAATGACATGGTGGGCCACTTTAATGACATGACAGACTACTTAAATGACGTGAGGGACTACTTTGAATGACATGGTGGGCTAAAATAAATGACGTGACGGACCACGTAAACTACATTTACCACTTTAAATGGTGTGGCAGGCCACTCTGAATGACATGGTGGACCATTTTAAATGACATGGGGGCCTCCTTATTGACGTGACGGACCACTTTAAATGGCATGGCAGGCCACTTTAATTACGCGACGGACCACTTTAAATGACATGGCAGGCCACAATAAATGAAGTGGCAGACCACCTTGAATGATATGGCGGGCCACAATAAATTATGTGACGGACCACGTAAATGATATAACAGACCGATTTCATTGAAGTGGCGGACAACATTAAATGATGTGGCAGGCCACATTGAATGATATGGCAGGCCACTATAAATTATGTGACGGACCACCTAAATGATATAACAGACCAATTTCATTGACGTGGCGGACAACATTAAATGACGTGGCAGGCCACATTGAATGATATGGCAGGCCACTATAAATTATGTGACGGACCACGTAAATAATATAACAGACCAATTTCATTGAAGTGGCGGACAACATTAAATGATGTGGCAGGCCACATTGAATGATATGGCAGGCCACTATAAATTATGTGACGGACCACGTAAATGATATAACAGACCAATTTCATTGAAGTGGCGGACAACATTAAATGATGTGGCAGGCCACATTGAATGATATGGCAGGCCACTATAAATTATGTGACGGACCACGTAAATGATATAACAGACCAATTTCATTGAAGTGGCGGACAACATTAAATGATGTGGCAGGCCACATTGAATGATATGGCAGGCCACTATAAATTATGTGACGGACCACCTAAATGATATAACAGACCAATTTCATTGAAGTGGCGGACAACATTAAATGATGTGGCAGGCTACATTGAATGATATGGCAGGCCACTATAAATTATGTGACGGACCACGTAAATGATATAACAGACCAATTTCATTGACGTGGCGGACAACATTAAATGACGTGGCAGGCCACATTGAATGATATGGCAGGCCACAATAAATTATGTGACGGACCACGTAAATGATATAACAGACCAATTTCATTGACGTAGCGGACAACATTAAATGACGTGGCAGGCCACATTGAATGATATGGCAGGCCACTATAAATTATGTGACGGACCACGTAAATGATATAACAGACCAATTTCATTGACGTGGCGGACAACATTAAATGATATTGCAGGCCACATTAAATGAAGTGGCAGGCCACATTAAATGATGTGGCAGGCGAGTTTGACGTCACAGCCTCTTTAAATAAAATCTGGCCCCCCGGCCTTGAGTTTGACTTATGTTCTTTAAGGAGTAACAAACAAGACAACTATTGGTTTTGAGGGTTATCTGATCTAAACTAGATACTTGCTTATATTTATATAGCGCTTTTCTCAAGGGTTACAGCTGCAAAATTAGCGAAGCAAAAATAGATTGAAAGGTTAGCATGCTGGAATGCTAATATTTTTTCCTTACCGTTATTTTTCACCAATGACAATCAAGCCAATTGTAATGCTTTTAAAACAGGCAGCTGTGTGGGCTGCTTTAAGGTCCTTCCCCCCTCATTGGGGTCCTTCAAGCATTAACGCCAAATGTCTTCCGGGGGGGGGACGGTATTTGTAGGGGGGAAGAAATTTGGCTCCTCATATCTGAAAATTGTTTATAATCATAGCCTCCAGCGGCAAGAGCGATTCGGACCGAGAAAGCGACGATTTCCCCCATCAATTGAGCGAGGATGAAAGATTGGCGGATGAGGAAAGTTAGAGTGAGTATTTGTAGGGGGGAAGAAATTTGGCGTGACAGCTCCTCACATCTGAACATTGTTTATAATCATAGCCTTCAGCAGCAAGAGCGATTCGGACCGAGAAAGCGACGATTTCCCCCATCAATTTGAGAGAGGAAGAAAGATTGGCGGATGAGGAAAGTTAGAGTGAGTATTTGTAGGGGGGAAGAAATTTGGCGTGACAGCTCCTCACATCTGAACATTGTTTATAATCATAGCCTCCAGCGGCAAGAGCGATTCGGACCGAGAAAGCGACGATTTCCCCCATCAATTGAGCGAGGATGAAAGATTGGCGGATGAGGAAAGTTAGAGTGAGTATTTGTAGGGGGGAAGAAATTTGGCGTGACAGCTCCTCACATCTGAACATTGTTTATAATCATAGCCTTCAGCAGCAAGAGCGATTCGGACCGAGAAAGCGACGATTTCCCCCATCAAATGAGCGAGGATGAAAGATTGGCGGATGAGGAAAGTTAGAGTGAGTATTTGTAGGGGGGAAGAAATTTGGCGTGACAGCTCCTCACATCTGAACATTGTTTATAATCATAGCCTTCAGCAGCAAGAGCGATTCGGACCGAGAAAGCGACGATTTCCCCCATCAATTGAGCGAGGATGAAAGATTTGTGGATGAGGAAAGTTAGAGGGAAGCACTAAAAAAAAAGAAGTGAATTATATTTATATAGCGCTTTTCTCTAGTGACTCAAAGCGCTTTACATAGTGACACCCAATATCTAAGTTACATTTAAACCAGTGTGGGTGGCACCGGGAACAGGTGGGTAAAGTGTCTTGCCCAAGGACACAATGGCAGTAACTAGGATGGCACAAGCGGGAATCGAACCTGCAACCCTCAAGTTGCTGGCACGGCCGCGCTACCAACCGAGCTATACTGCCCCGAGTCATGTACTAAGTCAAATAACTTAGTACATGACGCTTGTTAACTGTTAGCATGCAAACATTAGCATGCTAGCATTAGCTTGTTTGCAAGCTAACATAAGCATGATGTTTTTGTTTTAGCTAAATTTGCTTCCGTTTACCCCGGAGTCAAATAACTGGGTATATGACGCTTGTTAACTGTTAGCATGCTAACATTAGCATGCTAGCATTAGCTTGTTTGCAAGCTAACATAAGCATGATGTTTTTGTTTTAGCTAAATTTGCTTCCGTTTACCCCGGAGTCAAATAACTTAGTACATGACGCTTGTTAACTGTTAGCATGCAAACATTAGCATGCTAGCATTAGCTTGTTTGCAAGCTAACATAAGCATGATGTTTTTGTTTTAGCTAAATTTGCTTCCGTTTGCCCCGGAGTCAAATAACTGGGTACGTGACGCTTGTTAACTGTTAGCATGCTAACATTAGCTGGCTTGCATGCTAACATAAGCATGATAGTTTTTTTTTAGCTAAATCTGCTTCTGTTTACCCCGGAGTGAAGTGAATTGTGAAGTGAATTATATTTATATAGCGCTTTTCTCTAGTGACTCAAAGCGCTTTCCATAGTGAAACCCAATATCTAAGTTACATTTAAACCAGTGTGGGTGGCACCGGGAGCAGGTGGGTAAAGTGTCTTGCCCAAGGACACAACGGCAGTGACTAGGATGGCGGAAGCGGGAATCGAACCTGCAACCCTCAAGTTGCTGGCACGGCCACTCCACCAACCGAGCTATACTGCCCCGAGTTCACAATTAACAATGAGCTTGTTAACAATGAGCTTGTTAACTGTTAGCATGCAAACATTAGCATGCTAGCATTAGCTTGTTTGCAAGCTAACATAAGCATGATGTTTTTGTTTTAACTAAATTTGCTTCCGTTTACCCCAGAGTCAAATAACTGGGTACCTGACGCTTGAGCCTATTTAAGCTACAATCGGGCGGAAGGCGGTGTACACCCTGGACAAGTCGCCTCCTCATGGCAGGGCCAACACAGATAGACAGACAACATTCACACTCACATTCACACACTAGGGACCATTTAGTGTTGCCAATCAACCTATCCCCAGCAAATAATCACATAAATCACATCTATTAATATTGTGGCTGTTTTGATCATCAGAATACATTCAGCATGTACATGAAGAAAGATACGATGAAAGGATTGCACTCCTTTTTTTGCTCATTTAAGAAACGCAATCCTCTGTGCAAGAGTTTAGTAGATCAGCTTTCGGTGTGCTATCAAGTTTGCACGTGTTTTTAGTACACGTGTCATCTTGGAATAACAAGTGACTGACATTTACCACTGAGAAGCAGAAAGGGGGAAAGGACAAGAAGGAAAGGAGAAGAAGAGGAGGAAAGGAAGGAAGAGGAGAACAAAGAGGAGGAAGAGAGGAAGAGGGGGAAAGGTAGAAGGAGAGAAGGATAAAAGGAAAATGAGAAGAATGAGGAGCAAAGATGAAGAGGAAGAGAAGAAGAAAAAGAAGAAAGAGAAAAAGAAGAAAAAAAGGACAATGAGAAAGAAGAGAAAATGTGGAGGTGAAAGAGGAGAACAAGAACAGAGAGAACAAGAAAAGACCGAGGAAGGAGAAGGACAGAAAGAGAAGAACGATTGGGAGAAGAGAATAAAGAAGAGCAAGTACAAAGAATATGAACAAGAACGAAGCCAAGAAGATGAAATAATGAAGAACCAGGAGGGAAAAAAAAAGATAGAACATGAAAAGGAAAAAGAATAAGGATATAAAGAAGAAGAGGAACATTAACAAGAACAAGACCAAGAACAAAATAAGAATGAGGAACAAGAAAGAAAAGGACAGAAATAATGAGAAGAAGAAGAAGAAGAAGAAGAAGAACAAGAAGAAGAAGTAGAAGAAGAAAGGGGTGTAGGAAAAGGAAAAGGAAGCGGAAGAGAAGGAAGAGGATATGGATGAAGAGAAAAAGAAGAAGTAGAAGAAGAAGAAAAAGGAAGAGGAGAACAAAGAGGAGGAAGAGAGGAAGAGGGGGAAAGGTAGAAGGAGAGAAGGATAAAAGGAAAATGAGAAGAATGAGGAGCAAAGATGAAGAGGAAGAGAAGAAGAAAAAGAAGAAAGAGAAAAAGAAGAAGAAGAAAAAAAAGGACAATGAGAAAGAAGAGAAAATGTGGAGGTGAAAGAGGAGAACAAGAACAGAGAGAACAAGAAAAGACAGAGGAAGGAGAAGGACAGAATGAGAAGAACGAGTGGGAGAAGAGAATAAAGAAGAGCAAGTACAAAGAATATGAACAAGAACGAAACCAAGAAGATGAAATAATGAAGAACCAGGAGGAAAAAAAAAAGATAGAACATGATAAGGAAAAAGAAGAAGGATATCAAGAAGAAGAGGAACATTAACAAGAACAAGACCAAGAACAAAATAAGAATGAGGAACAAGAAAGAAAAGGACAGAAATAATGAGAAGAAGAAGAAGAAGAAGAACAAGAAGAAGAAGTAGAAGAAGAAAGGGGTGTAGGAAAAGGAAAAGGAAGCGGAAGAGAAGGAAGAGGATATGGATGAAGAGAAAAAGAATAAGTAGAAGAAGAAGAAAAAGGAGGAGGAAAATGAGAAGAAGAGAAAAAGAAGAAAGACAAAGAAGACGAAAAAGAATAAGAAGAAGGAGGACACTGAGGAAAAAGAGAAGGAAAAGGAGAAGAAGGGGGAGATAAAGAAGACAGTGAAGAAGAAGAAGAGAAAGAAGAAGAAGAAGAATACAAAAAAGTAAGAAAAAGTAGACAGTGGAGAAGGAGAAGGAGAAGAATGAGTAGGAAAAGGTACAGTTAAAGGAAAAGGAAGAGGATAATGAGAAGAAAAATAAAAAAGAAGAAAGACAAGAAGAAGAAGAAGAAGAAGAAAAGGGAGTAGGAAAAGGAAAATAAAATGAAAAGGAAGAGGAGAAGGAAAAGGAGATGGATAAAGAGAAAAACAAGAAGTAGAAGAAGAAGAAAAAGAAGGAGGAAAAGGAGAATGAGAAGAAGGAAGAGAAAACGAAGAAAACGGAAAAGAAGAAGAAGAAGAAGGAGAAGGAGAAGAAGAAGGAGAAGAAGAAGAGCAAAAACAACAAAAAACAACAAAAAGAAAAAAGAAGTCAAAGGTGTAGTAGGAGAAGGAGAAGAATGAGTTGGAAAAGGTACAGGTAAGGGAAAAGGAAGAGGACGAGGAAGAAGGAAAGGAGTAAGAAGCAGGACAAGAAGAAGAAGAAAAAGGGAGAAAGAAGGAGTAGAAGGAGAAACGAGAGAAGGAGAAGGAGAAGAATGAGTTGGAAAAGGTACAGGTAAGGGAAAAGGAAGAGGATAAGGATAAGTTGAATAAAAAAAAGAAGAACGACAGGAAGAAGGAAAAGAGTAAGAAGCAGGACAGGAAGAACAAGAAAAAGGGAGAAAGAAGGAGTAGAAGGAGAAAAGATAGAAGGAAAAGGAGAAGGAAGAGGAGAAGGAGAAAGAGAAAAAGAAGAAGTACAAGAAGAAGAAACAAAAATGAAAGAAAATGAGAAGAAAAAGGAAGAGAAGTAGAAGGAAAAGGAGAAAAAGGAAGAGAATAAGAAGAAAAAGTGAAAAATAATAATAATAATAATAATAATAAGAAGAAAACAGAGAAGGAAAATGAAAAGGAAGAGAAGGAGAAAGAGAAAAAGAAAAAGTAGAAGAAGAAACAAAAAGGAAAGAAAAGGAGAAGAAAAAGGAGGAAGAAAAGGAAAAGGAGAAGAGGGAAGAGAAAAAAAAGACTAAGAAGAAAGAAGAAGCTCCCTAAAAGAGGTGCACAAAGGGTGAAGCTGAAGAGACAATGTGTAACACATAGTATGTAACATAGAATATGTAACATATAGTATGTAACATAGAATATGCAACACATAATATTTAACATAGAATATGTAACATAGTATGTAACATAGAATATGTAACATATAATATCTAACATAGAATATGTAACATATAGTATGTAACATAGAATATGCAACATATAATATGCAACATAGAATATGTAACATATAGTATGTAACATAGAATATGCAACATATAATATGCAACATAGAATATGTAACATATAGTATGTAACATAGAATATGCAACATATAGTATGTAACATAGAATATGTAACATATAATATCTAACATAGAATATGTAACATATAGTATGCAACATAGAATATGCAACATATAATATGTAACATAGAATATGCAACATATAGTATGTAACATAGAATATGCAACATATAGTATGTAACATAGAATATGCAACATATAATATGTAACATAGAATATGCAACATATAGTATGTAACATAGAATATGCAACATAGAATATGTAACATATAGTATGTAACATAGAATATGCAACATATAAAATGTAACATATAGTATGCAACATAGAATATGCAACATATAATATGTAACATAGAATATGCAACATATAGTATGTAACATAGAATATGCAACATATAGTATGTAACATAGAATATGCAACATATAATATGTAACATAGAATATGTAACATATAGTATGTAACATAGAATATGCAACATATAGTATGTAACATAGAATATGCAAAATATAGTATGTAACATAGAATATGCAACATATAATATGTAACATAGAATATGCAACATATAATATGCAACATAGAATATGTAACATATAATATGTAACATAGAATATGTAACATATAGTATGTAACATAGAATATGCAACATATAATATGCAACATAGAATATGTAACATATAGTATGTAACATAGAATATGTAACATATAAAATGTAACAGGCACATGATAAATAGATGTCAAAAGAAGTTAAGTGTGTATATAATGATGTGACAAGGCAACACATTGAACAAGTGAAATAAGAACACACATGATGTGTTCCAAATGTCCACTCTCACACACTTCCCTCCCACTGAGTGTCCACCCTTCTCATATACTGTACTTACTACACCCTCAAAGTGTACTTACTCATATACTGTACTTACTACACCCTCAAAGTGTACTTACTCATATACTGTACTTACTACACCCTCAAAGTGTACTTACTCATATACTGTACTTACTGCACCCTCAAAGTGTACATACTCATATACTGTACTTACTGCACCCTCAAAGTGTACTTACTCATATACTGTACTTACTACACCCTCAAAGTGTACTTACTCATATACTGTACTTACTACACCCTCAAAGTGTGCTTACTCATATACTGTACTTACTACACCCTCAAAGTGTACTTACTCATATACTGTACTTACTGCACCCTCAAAGTGTACTTACTCATATACTGTACTTACTACACCCTCAAAGTGTACTTACTCATATACTGTACTTACTGCACCCTCAAAGTGTACTTACTCATATACTGTACTTACTACACCCTCAAAGTGTACTTACTCATATACTGTACTTACTACACCCTCAAAGTGTACTTACTCATATACTGTACTTACTGCACCCTCAAAGTGTACTTACTCATATACTGTACTTACTACACCCTCAAAGTGTACTTACTCATATACTGCACTTACTGCACCCTCAAAGTGTACTTACTCATATACTGTACTTACTACACCCTCAAAGTGTACTTACTCATACACTGTACTTACTACACCCTCAAAGTGTACTTACTCATATACTGTACTTACTACACCCTCAAAGTGTACTTACTCATATACTGTACTTACTACACCCTCAAAGTGTGCTTACTCATATACTGTACTTACTACACCCTCAAAGTGTACTTACTCATATACTGTACTTACTGCACCCTCAAAGTGTACTTACTCATATACTGTACTTACTACACCCTCAAAGTGTACTTACTCATATACTGTACTTACTGCACCCTCAAAGTGTACTTACTCATATACTGTACTTACTACACCCTCAAAGTGTACTTACTCATATACTGTACTTACTACACCCTCAAAGTGTACTTACTCATATACTGTACTTACTGCACCCTCAAAGTGTACTTACTCATATACTGTACTTACTACACCCTCAAAGTGTACTTACTCATATACTGTACTTACTACACCCTCAAAGTGTACTTACTCATATACTGTACTTACTGCACCCTCAAAGTGTACTTACTCATATACTGTACTTACTACACCCTCAAAGTGTACTTACTCATATACTGTACTTACTGCACCCTCAAAGTGTACTTACTCATATACTGTACTTACTGCACCCTCAAAGTGTACTTACTCATATACTGTACTTACTGCACCCTCAAAGTGTACTTACTCATATACTGTACTTACTGCACCCTCAAAGTGTACTTACTCATATACTGTACTTACAGTCAATCAATCAATCAATCAATGTTTATTTATATAGCCCCAAATCACAAATGTCTCAAAGGACTGCACAAATCATTACGACTACAACATCCTCGGAAGAACCCACAAAAGGGCAAGGAAAACTCACACCCAGTGGGCAGGGAGAATTCACATCCAGTGGGACGCCAGTGACAATGCTGACTATGAGAAACCTTGGAGAGGACCTCAGATGTGGGCAACCCCCCCCTCTCTAGGGGACCGAAAGCAATGGATGTCGAGCGGGTCTAACATGATACTGTGAAAGTTCAATCCATAGTGGCTCCAAGACAGCAGTGAGAGTCCCGTCCACAGGAAACCATCTCAAGCGGATCAGCAGCGTAGAGATGTCCCCAACCGATACAGGCGAGCGGTCCATCCTGGGTCTCGACTCTGGACAGTCAGTACTTCATCCATGGTCATCGGACCGGACCCCCTCCACAAAGGAGGGGGGGACATAGGAGAAAGAAAAGAAGCGGCAGATCAACTGGTCTAAAAAGGAGGTCTATTTAAAGGCTAGAGTATACAGATGAGTTTTAAGATGAGACTTAAATGCACCCTCAAAGTGTACTTACTCATATACTGTACTTACTACACCCTCAAAGTGTACTTACTCATATACTGTACTTACTACACCCTCAAAGTGTACTTACTCATATACTGTACTTACTACACCCTCAAAGTGTACTTACTCATATACTGTACTTACTACACCCTCAAAGTGTACTTACTCAATCTGAGACTCAATGTTCTATCTCAGAATGAAGAACACGTCTGGGTCAAAGGTCATGTGATAACTATTAGTGTGTGCATGCACGAGAGCACTGGCTAACAACAACAACAATAATAGTAATAATAATAATAATAACAATAAAACGTGAGGCAGGCCGCCGTAAATCAATCTTTGCGATATTGCTTGAAAACTTTCCCCGCAATAAACAGCCGCCACATTTACATAATGTCCGCCGCCACGTGCACGCTCACACGTGCACGCTGGCGGCGGGGAAGAATCTGTTTGTGCGCTTTTTTATTTATTTATTTATTTTAGGCCCCAGTCAAAGATAACACAATCCCCCCCTTTTTCTTATTTCTTTACAACACATCTCGCAGTGCGGGCAAATTCATTTTCTAATGGAAATATTTGTTTTGTAAATCAAATATGTATTATGCGGCGAATGCAAAAAAGACAAATTAAATTATGTTAATGAAATGAAAGAGATATGAAATGCATATTTCATGGACAACACGTAACCCCGCCGAACAGCCGTTTGTGGATAAAAATCTTTAAACACACAATCTCATTGGGAGGAAGACATATTGGCGCGGCGGATAGCGGCTCATTAAAGCGCTCCGCTTTAATATCGCTGCTTAGTATATGTACGCCGGTGTAAATAAGCGCCGGCGACGAGCAGCCAATAATGAAATAGTGTCTTTAATAGAGCGGGCTTGATGTCAGCATAAAAAAAAAAAAAAAAAAAAAGTGGGAATATTGGAAACGCTGCTGCTGCTGCAAATGATTGCATATTTAAAAAGTGCTGAGTCAGGCCCAGATCATATAGATATTAGTAATAGGCAGAAAATGATGCTGACCTCACAACAAACGGCTTTAAATGTTATATTGCTTACACTTAATGAATAATAGATTGCGCCGCCGCCGCCAACGCTAAAGAATAGGGAGGGGAGGTGAGGGAGGGGGAGTCGACAAATGCTTTTCAGCGCCAATGAACGCCACGGGATGCGGAGAGAAGGAGACCGGGGGGGCGAAGACAACTCCAAAAACCCGTGAACTTGTTTTGTAAATGGTGAATAAAAACAGAATACGATGATTTTGCAAATCCTTTTCAACCTATATTCAATTGGATAGACTTGATACTTGACGTTCAAACTGAGAAACGTTGTCATTTTTTTGGGGCAAAAATGAGCTTGTTTGGAATTTGATGCTTCCAAAAGAGCTGGCACAAGTGGCAAAAAAGACGGAGAAAGTTGGGGAATGCTCGTCAAACACTTATTTGGAGCATTCCACAAGTGAACATGCTCATTCGAATTCAAACAAAGTTTGTTTTGTTTTATTTTCCACTCCTTTCGTGTTGGTGTTTTCGACAGAAGTACAAAACCCAAAACCCGTGAACTTGTTTTGTAAATGGTAAATAAAAACAGAATACGATGATTTTGCAAATCCTTTTCAACCTATATTCAATTGGATAGACTTGATACTTAACGTTCAAACTGAGAAACGTTGTCATTTTTTTTGGCAAAAATGAGCTTGTTTGGAATTTGATGCTTCCAAAAGAGCTGGCACAAGTGGCAAAAAAGACTGAGAAAGTTGGGGAATGCTCGTCAAACACTTATTTGGAGCGTCCCGCAAGTGAACAGGCTAATTCGTTTTCAAACAAAGTTTGTTTTGTTTTATTTTCCACTCCTTTTGTGTTGGTGTTTTCTACAGAAGTACAAAACCCAAAACCTGTGAACTTGGCGCGTTTTGTAAATGGTAAATAAAAACAGAATACGATGATTTTGCAAATCCTTTTCAACCTATATTCAATTGGATAGACTTGATACTTAACGTTCAAACTGAGAAAATTTGTCATTTTTTTGGCAAAAATTAGCTTGTTTGGAATTTGATGCTTCCAAAAGAGCTGGCACAAGTGGCAAAAAAGACGGAGGAAGTTGAGGAATGCTCGTCAAACACTTATTTGGAGCATCCCACAAGTGAACAGGCTAATTCGTTTTCAAACAAAGTTTGTTTTGTTTTATTTTCCACTCCTTTCGTGTTGGTGTTTTCGACAGAAGTACAAAACCCAAAACCCGTGAACTTGTTTTGTAAATGGTAAATAAAAACAGAATACGATGATTTTGCAAATCCTTTTCAACCTATATTCAATTGGATAGACTTGATACTTAACGTTCAAACTGAAAAACGTTGTCATTTTTTTGGGCAAAAATTAGCTTGTTTGGAATTTGATGCTTCCAAAAGAGCTGGCACAAGTGGCAAAAAAGACTGAGAAAGTTGAGGAATGCTCGTCAAACACTTATTTGGAGCATCCCGCAAGTGAACAGGCTAATTCGTTTTCAAACAAAGTATGTTTTGTTTTATTTTCCACTCCTTTTGTGTTGGTGTTTTCGACAGAAGTACCAAACCCAAAACCTGTGAACTTGGCACGTTTTGTAAATGGTAAATGAAAACATAATACAGTGGTTCGCAAATAAATTTCAACTTATATTCAATTGAACAAACTGATACGTAACATTTAAAACTGAAAAACTTTGTTATTTTTTGCAAATATTAGGTCAACATGCTTCAAAAACGCTGGCACAAGTGGCAAAAAAGACTGAGAAAGTTGGGGAATGCTCGTCAAACACTTATTTGGAGCATCCCGCAGGTGAACATGCTCATTCGAATTCAAACAAAGTTTATTTTGTTCTATTTTCCACTCCTTTTGTGTTGGTGTTTTCTACGGAAGTAGCGAACCCAAAACCAGTGAAGTTGACACATTGTGTAAATGGGAAATAAAAACAGAATACGATGATTTTGCAAATCCTTTTCAACCTATATTCAATTGGATAGACTTGATACTTAACGTTCAAACTGAGAAACGTTGTCATTTTTTTGGGGCAAAAATTAGCTTGTTTGGAATTGGATGCTTCCAAAAGAGCTGGCACAAGTGGCAAAAAAGACGGAGAAAGTTGGGGAATGCTCGTCAAACACTTATTTGGAGCATCCCACAAATGAACAGGCTAAAAGTTTGTTTTGTTTTATTTTCCACTCCTTTTGTGTTGGTGTTTTCTACAGAAGTACAAAACCCAAAACCTGTGAACTTGGCACGTTTTGTAAATGGTAAATAAAAACATAATACAGTGGTTCGCAAATAAATTTCAACTTATATTCAATTGAACAAACTGATACGTAACATTTAAAACTGAAAAACTTTGTTATTTTTTGCAAATATTAGGTCAACATGCTTCCAAAAGAGCTGGCACAAGTGGCAAAAAAGACGGAGAAAGTTGAGGAATGCTCGTCAAACACTTATTTGGAGCATCCCGCAAGTGAACATGCTCATTCGAATTCAAACAAAGTTTATTTTGTTCTATTTTCCGCTCCTTTTGTGTTGGTGTTTTCTACGGAAGTACCAACCCCAAAACCAGTGAAGTTGACACATTGTGTAAATGGGAAATAAAAACAGAATACGATGATTTTGCAAATCCTTTTCAACCTATATTCAATTGGATAGACTTGATACTTAACGTTCAAACTGAGAAACGTTGTCATTTTTTTGGGCAAAAATTAGCTTGTTTGGAATTTGATGCTTCCAAAAGAGCTGGCACAAGTGGCAAAAAAGACGGAGAAAGTTGAGGAATGCTCGTCAAACACTTATTTGGAGCATCCCGCAGGTGAACATGCTCATTCGAATTCAAACAAAGTTGATTTTGTTCTATTTTCCACTCCTTTTGTGTTGGTGTTTTCTACAGAAGTACAAACCCCAAAACCAGTGAAGTTGACACATTGTGTAAATGGTAAATAAAAACAGAATACGATGATTTTGCAAATACTTTTCAACCTATATTCAATTGGATAGACTTGATACTTAACGTTCAAACTGAGAAACGTTGTCATTTTTTTTGGCAAAAATTAGCTTGTTTGGAATTTGATGCTTCCAAAAGAGCTGGCACAAGTGGCAAAAAAGACTGAGAAAGTTGGGGAATGCTCGTCAAACACTTATTTGGAGCGTCCCGCAAGTGAACAGGCTAATTCGTTTTCAAACAAAGTTGGTTTTGTTTTATATTCCACTCCTTTCGTGTGTGCGTTTTCTACGGAAGTACAAAACCCAAAACCTGTGAACTTGGCACGTTTTGTAAATGGTAAATAAAAACATAATACAGTGGTTCGCAAATCATTTTCAACTTATATTCAATTGAACAAACTGATACGTAACATTCAAAACTGAAAAACTTTGTAATTTTTTGGCAAACGTTAGCTCATTTGAAATTTGATGCCGGCAACATGCTTCCAAAAAGCTGGCACAAGTGGCAAAAAAGACTGAGAAAGTTGGGGAATGCTCATCAAACACTTATTTGGAGCATCCCGCAGGTGAACATGCTCATTCGAATTCAAACAAAGTTTATTTCGTTCTATTTTTCACTCCTTTTGTGTTGGTGTTTTCTACGGAAGTACCAAACCGGCTGGCCTGGGAACGCCTCGGGATCCCCCGGGAAGAGCTAGACGAAGTGGCTGGGGAGAGGGACGTCTGGGCTCCCCTGCTTAGGCTGCTGCCCCCGCGACCCGACCTCGGATAAGTGGAAGAAGATGGATGGATGGATACCTAACGTTCAAACTGAGAAATGTTGTCATTTTTTGCAAAATTTAGCCCGTTTGGAATTTGATGCCAGCAACATGCTTCCAAAAAAGCTGGCACAAGTGGCAAAAAAGACTGGAAAAGTTGAGGAATGCTCATCAAATTCTTATTTGGAGCATTCCACAGGTGAACATCCATCCATCCATCCATTTTCCTACCGCTTATTCCCTTTGGGGTCACGGTACCTAGTACCTATCTCAGCTACAATCGGGCGGAAGGCAGTGTACACCCTGGACAAGTCGCTACCTCATCGCAGGGCCAACACAGATAGACAGACAACATTCACACACTATGGTGAACAGGCTTAATTCGTTTTCAAACAAAGTTTCTTTGGTTTTATTTTCCACTCCTTTTGTGTGTGTGTGTTTTCTACGGAAGTACAAAACCCCGAAACCAATGAACTTGGCACATTGTCTAAATGGTAAATAAAAACAGAATACAATAATTTGCAAATCCTTTTCAACTTATAGTCAATTGAATACATTGCAAAGACAAGATACTTCATGTTCAAAATGAAAAATGCGTTATTTTCTGCAAAAATTAGCACATTTGGAATTAGATGCAAAAAAACTGGCACAAGTGGCAAAAAAGACTGAGAACATTGAAGCATGCTCGTCAAACACTTATGTGGAACATCCCACAGGTGAACAGGCTAATTGGGAACAGGTGAGTGCCATGATTGGGCATGAAATGCTGAGTCATTTAAAAACAAGGACGGGGCGAGAGTCACCACTTTGTCAACAAATTGTCAAACAGTTTAAGAACAACATTTCCCAACCAATTATTGCAAGGAATTTAGGGATTTCACCATCTATGGTCCGTAATTTAATCAAAATGTTCAGAGAATCTGGAGACATCACTGCACATACCACTTAATGCCTGTGATCTTCTATCCCTCATCAAAAACCGACATTAGTGTGTAAAGGATATCACCACATGCGCTCAGGAACACTTCAGAAAACCACTGTCGGTAACTACAGTTGGTCGCTACTTTTGTAAGTGCAAGTTAAAACTCTACTATACAAAGCGAAAGCCATTTATCAACAACACCCAGAAACGCCGCTGGCTTTGTGAACGCCAAAGAATAGGGGGCGCCCGCTCCCGCCCGACAAATGCATTTCGGCGCCAATGAACACCACGCCGTACTGAATAGACGGGATGCGGAGAGGATGCTGGAAGGACAAACCTTTTGTCGGTTTCCCCCACTAAAGGGACGCTCTGTCGAGGTGTTGGCGTTCGAACACGGCGCCGTGTGTGTCTCGTCTTCTTCCATGTGATGAGGTCCCAGGTTCTTGTCACAAGGCCTGGACACATTTTAAGCAATACAATTGAGTTTGATCAAATCAGTTCATGCAGAGATTAAAAAAAAAAAAAAAAAGCAATTTTGTGTTATGAAATGAATGTTTAAAACAGAGGGTGTCAAACTCAAATACAGAGTGGGCCAAAATTTAAAACTGAACAAAGCCGCGGGCCAAGGTTAAACAATTTAACCTTTTAATAAGGACCCGAACAAGTTTTGCATTGAATATTGAACAAGCGAGACTTATATAACTTTATAGTGACATGTAAAATAGAGTTTCAAATAATACTAATAATTAAAAAACAGCAATGGCATATCAAATCAAATTTGAATAGAAATTGAATGCCTCTTTTCTATTTGCAGCCTTCTCAGGTAAATATCAAAATACATTTTTCCCACGGGCTAATAATACATTTGTATATTGTAGCGTCCAGGAAGAGGTAATGCTGCAAGGGGTTCTGTGTATTTATGGGGGATTTGCTTGTCATTCTCATTTAGTGTTGGTTCACAGTGTGGCGCATATTTGTAACAGTCTTAAAGTTGTTTATACGGCCACCCTCAGTGTGACCTTTATGGCTGTTGACCAAACTTGCATTGCATTAGCGTGTGTGTGTGTGTGTAAAAGCCACATATATCATGTGACTAGGCCGGCACGCTGTTTCTACGTAGGAAAAGCGGACGTGACCTTTAAGGCACGCCCCCAATATTGTTGTCCAGGTGGGAATCGGGAGAAATTTGGGAGGATGGTTGCCCCCTGTGATTTTCGTGAGGGGCACTGAAATTTGGGAGTCTCCTTGCAAAATCGGGGGGTGGGGGTTAGCAAGAATGAGTATTAGCGGTGAATGCGGTGTTACAGTGACACCGCCGCTGTATAATACCGGCGAGCCAGCTCTAATGTTAATTTGATATTGCCTCAAGGGCCAAATGAAAATACACCCATGGTTTAAAGCAGGGGTGCCCACACTTTTTCTGCAGGCGAGCTACTTTTCAATTGACCAACTCGAGGGGATCTACCTCATTTATATATATCATTTATATTTATTTATTAATGAAAGAGACATTTTTGTAAACAAGTTAAATGTGTTTAATGATAATACAAGCATGTGTAACACATATAGATGTCTTTCTTTCACAAAGACAAGAATATAAGTTGGTGTATTACCTGATTCTGATGACTTGCATTGATTGGAATCAGACAGTAATGATGATAACGCCCACATTTTCAAATGGAGGAGAAAAAAAGTGGTCCTTTCTGTACAATACCACATGAAAGTGGTTGGTTTTTGGCATCTAATTCATCCAGCTTCCATACACTTTACAAGAAAAACATTGGCGGCAAATTCCGTAGCTTGCTTGATTGACATTCACGGCACCCGAGGGTCTTGTGAGATGACGCTGGCTGCTGCCAGTTCATTATTATGAAAAAATGACAGAGAGGAAGGCGAGAAACACTTTTTATTTCAACAGACTTTCGCGCCGTCCCTTCCGTCCAAACTCTAAAGGCCGACTGCACATTTCCTATCTTCACAATAAAAGCCCTGCTCCATGCTGCCTGCGCTAACAAAATAAGAGTCTCTGAGGGATCGCTTGTGCACGCCAGTTTTCCGAGACTCTGTATTTAGTTAGCGCAGCCAGCATGAAGCAGGGCTTTTATTGTGAAGATAGGAAATGTGCAGTCGGCCTTTAGAGTTTTGACGGAAGGTACGGCGCGAGAGTCTGTTGAAATAAAAAAGTGTTTCTGGCCTTCCTCTCGGTCATATTTTCATAATAATGATCTTGCAGCAGCCAGCGTCATCTCACAAGACCCTCCGGTACCGTGAATGTCATTTAAGTGACGTCTTGGTGAAAATTGATGATCACTCATTTTTAGGTCTATTTTTTTTAAAAGCCTGGCTGGAGATCGACTGACACACCCCCCGCGGTCGACTGGTAGCTCGCGATCGACGTAATGGGCACCCCTGGTTTAAAAGAACAAATTACTTCCAAAAAATAACATATTTTGACTACGGTATTTTCCGGACCATAAGGAGCACTGCCGATGAGCGGGTCTAGTCTGGTCTATTTTCATACATATATTAAAGGGGTCGTATTATGTATATTTTTTATTAAATGTAAAAGACTTCCTTGTGGTCTACATCAGTGGTTCTCAAATGGGGGTACGCATACCCCTGGGGGTACTTGAAGGTATGCCAAGGGGTACGTAAGATTTTTTTTTAAAATATTTTAAAAATAGCAGCAATTCAAAAATACTTTATAAATATATTTCTTGAATAATACTTCAACAATATATGAATGTAAGTTCATAAACTGAAAAAAAAATGCAACAATGCAATTTTCAGTGTTGACAGCTCGATTTTTGGTGGACATGTTCCATAAATATTGATGTTAAAGATGAATTTTTTTGTGAAGAAATGTTTAGAATGAAGTTGATGAATCCAGATGGATCTCTATTACAATCCCCAAAGAGGGCACTTTAAGTTGATGATTACTTCTATGTGTAGAAATCTTTATTTATAATTGAACCACTTGTTTATTTTTCAACAAGCTTTGAGTTATTTTTTTTAATCTTTTTTTCCAAATAGTTCAAGAAAGACCACTACAAATGAGCAATATTTTGCACTGTTATACAATTTAATAAATCAGAAACTGATGACATAGTGCTGTATTTTACTTCTTTATCTCTTTTTTTTCAACCAAAAATGCTTTGCTCTAATTAGAGGGTACTTGAATTAAAAAAATATTCACAGGGGGTACATCACTGAAAAAAGGTTGAGAACCACTGGTCTACATAACATGTAATGGTGGTTCTTTGGTCAAAATGTGGCATAAATTATATTTTACGGATCATCTTCAAGCCGCTTTCTGACAGCCGCTTCCGGATGTGGTGTTTTTGTGGGCGGTCTTTTTTCACGTGGCTCACCTTTGACAGCGTCTTCTTTGTTGTAGCGGGGTAGCGTGCAAGGACAAAGGTGGAAGAAGTGTCAAAAGATGGCGCTAACTGTTTTAATGACATTCAGACTTTACTTCAATCAATAACAGACCAGCATCTACTTATCCAGAAACAACAACAAGGCCCGTGTTAAAACCGTCCGACCGGAAACTCTCTAATAACTTAAGTTCCTCGGGTGAATAATGTAATCTCACGACACCGGTATGTTTTAACGCTTTCATGGCGAGTTTACTGACAGATATAAATGAGAACTTTACACTACTTTATATTACAAATGGCAACAACGGAGGATGAATGTCCCATAACAAGAAGATAGAGGAAAAGAAGAATAGGGTGTCGTCACAAACTACAAAGGCCGACGCACGCAAATTTTCAGGACTTATGCAGGTCCCAAATACACATCAGCAGGAACCAGAAGGTAAGAAAGGTTTCTTTGGCATAATAAAGCGCCAGGTAATATGTCTTACCTTATACACACACCATAATAATACTCCTATGTTGAAGCACAGTACAATACATCAAGCGGTGCGGCTTCATAGCTTACCAAAGTCGTACTAAAACATTTTGATAGATTTTTGAGTGCCGAGTGTAATGTTCTATAATCTCAATGGAACATATAACAATTTGGTGTTGTTTACTTGAGTCATATTGCAGTCTACACATATCTCTTATGTGTGACTGCCATCTACTGGTCACACTTATCACTACACCATGTACCAAATAAAATATATTTGAGGTCGGTAAACACAACTAAAATTATTCCATACATTAGGCGCACCGGGTTATAAAGGCGCACTGTTGAGTTCTGAGAAAATGAAATGATTTGAAGTTTGCCTTATAGTCCGAAAAATACAATCAATCAATCAATCAATCAATCAATGTTTATTTATATAGCCCCAAATCACAAATGTCTCAAAGGACTGCACAAATCATTACGACTACAACATCCTCGGAAGAACCCACAAAAGGGCAAGGAAAACTCACACCCAGTGGGCAGGGAGAATTCACATCCAGTGGGACGCCAGTGACAATGCTGACTATGAGAAACCTTGGAGAGGACCTCAGATGTGGGCAACCCCCCCCCTCTAGGGGACCGAAAGCAATGGATGTCGAGCGGGTCTAACATGATACTGTGAAAGTTCAATCCATAGTGGCTCCAAGACAGCAGTGAGAGTCCCGTCCACAGGAAACCATCTCAAGCGGATCAGCAGCGTAGAGATGTCCCCAACCGATACAGGCGAGCGGTCCATCCTGGGTCTCGACTCTGGACAGTCAGTACTTCATCCATGGTCATCGGACCGGACCCCCTCCACAAGGGAGGGGGGGACATAGGAGAAAGAAACGAAGCGGCAGATCAACTGGTCTAAAAAGGAGGTCTATTTAAAGGCTAGAGTATACAGATGAGTTTTAAGATGAGACTTAAATGCTTCTACTGAGGTGGCATCTCAAAACGCTCTATAGCCCGCAGACTTTTTTTGGGCTCTAGGAATCACTAATAAGCCGGAGTCTTTTATGAAACTTAGTCACGAAAAATAAATCAACTTCATTTGAAATACAAAAAACAGTTCACAAAATGAAGTTTAATGAACTAAAGGAGTGTTTACAGTGTGTATGAAGACACACAATTAGTTGCTAACGAGTCGACCCAATCACATCAATAACAGGCAACGGGGATCCCCGTTCGAGACCGCCGTAAAAGGCATTTATCGGCAATTGCGATCACTTACTTTTACGTGAAAATCGGGCCGATACTTTATGGATGGATTGTCGGAGATTTAAAAATACCGTAGTCAATACTTAGTAGACGTTTTGGAACTGAGGAGACCAATTTTTGAAGCTTTTCAGGTGGAATTCTTACCCATTCTTGCTTGATGTACAACTTAAGTTGTTCAACAGTCCCGAGTCTCTGTTATCGTATTTTACGCTTCATAATGCACCACGCATTTTTAATGTGAGACAGGTCTGGACTATAGGCAAGCCAGGAAAGTACCCACACTCTTTTACTACTAAGCCACGCTGTTGTGACACGTGCATAATGAGGCTTGGCATCGTTTTGCTAAAATAAGCAGGGGCGTCCATGATAACGTTGCTTGGATGGCAACAAATGTCGATCCAAAACCTGTATGTACCTTTCAGCATCAATGGTGCCTTCACAGATGTGTCAGTTACCCATGCCTTGGGCACTAAAACACCCCCGTTTTTGATTGATTGATTGAGACTTTTATTAGTAGATTGCACAGTACAGTGCATATTCCGTACAATTGACCACTAAATGGTAACACCGGAAAAAGTTTTTTAACTTCTTTAATCAATTCCTGGTAATACCATCACAGATGTGGATCAATACACCCCCATACCATCATAGATGCTGGCCTTTGAACTTAGCGCCTAGAACAGGGGTCGGCAACCTTTACCACTGAAAGAGCCATTTTGACCCATTTCACAAAATAAAGAAAACAATGGGAGCCACAAAACTCTTTGGAAATTTAAAATGAAATAACACTGCATACAGAGAGAACATCGGCACTGTAACACAACATAAACACAAAATAACAAATACCCAGAATCCCATGCATCCAACTATTGTGTGAATTATATTTATATAGTGCTTTTCTCTAGTGACTCAAAGCGCTTTACATAGTGAAACCCAATATATAAGTTACATTTAAACCAGTGTGGGTGGCACTGGGAGCAGGTGGGTAAAGTGCCTTGCCCAAGGACACAACAGCAGTGACTAGGATGGCGGAAGCGGGAATCGAACCAGCAACCCTCAAGTTGCTGGCACGGCCACTCTACCAACCGAGCTATGCCGCCCCACTATTCCAGGCTACATTATACACCCCGCTAGCACCCCCTCCGTTCGTCGGCTGAGGTTAGCGGGGTTGGGGTTTGGTGCTAATGTAGCCCGGAAGAGTAGGGATGCATGGAATTCTGGGTATTTGTTATTTTGTGTTTGTGTTGTGTTACAGTGCCGATGTTCTCCCAAAATGTGTTTGTCATTCTTGTTTGGTGTGGCGCATATTAGTGTTAAAGTTGTTTATATTACAACCCTCAGTGTAACCTATATGGTTGTTGACTAAGTATGCGTTGCAGTCGCTTTTGTGTGTTAGAGGCTGAACATAAAATGATCAGTCGACACGCAGATTACGTGATGTAAAAGCGGGCGCGACGACATGTTGGAGAGGAGGTTAAAGACATTGCCATCACTGCACACCTTCAGTATTGTAGTCCAGGTGAAAATTGGAGAATGCTATCCCCGGGGTGACTTCTGAGAGAGGCACTAACATCCGGAAACCTCACGGAATAGTCGTTGGTGTCGGCAATTTAGCAGCTGAGCCACATCAGAGAGATCAAAGGGTTGCCGACCCTCGGCCTAGAACAATCCGGATGGTTCTTTTCCTCTTTGGTCCGGAGGACTCCACGTCCACAGTTTCCAAAAACAATTCGAAATGTGGACGCATCAGACCACAGAGCACTTTTCCACTTTACATCAGTCTTATCTGAGATGGGCTCGGGCCTTTCTGGGTGTTGTTGATAAATAGTTGAGTTTTAACTTGCACTTACAGAAAATCGGGCCAATACTGATCGGCGGCTGGCACATCCTAGTCCTAAAAGTCGTCTGCAGTGGGCACTTGTTTCGCATAACTTGGTGAATCTGACAGGCCATTAAACACAATGACCTTTAGCCCCGCCCCCATTGAAGCGGGTGATGAGCGCGTGTGAAGTCTGTCAACAACAGCCGCTTTTTATTTTTGGCTCTAATGCAAATACGCCGTCGGCTGGGGGACGCCAGAGGATGAAAACATCAAGAAAAACGTTGACGGGGGCTCGGTTAGCTCTCACCAGAGGGGGGGGGGGGGGGGGTTAAGACAGGGTTTGTCTGGCGAAGACAAGCCAGCAGAGACTCGGAGCGCTAAATGTAAATTAAAAAAAAGTTTCTTTAGCGCGGCGAACAAGAGGGAGGGACATGCCGCGTGTAGCCAAGCACAGAAATAGCATCCTTAAACTACTTGATGCTGTTTGGAACGGCGCCTGGTCTCCCCGTGGAGAAACCACCACCAAGCAATCTTCTACCAGGCAGGTGCGCCTTTTAAAGCTCACTTCTTCTCCCCCTCTCGCCGCTCGGTGCGCTGATTGAGTTTGTCTAACGAAAGTCACAATGAGATGCTAATTAGCCCACAAGGTCGCCTTTCTGTCGACGGCGACGGCAGCGGGATGCAGACGTTCTCCTCCCGGGTGCCTTCAATCTTGCGGGATCCATGGAAGCATTGTTCTCCTGGAATGACCAAATAAACCCGAGCATTCATAAAGTCGTTTAAAATTTACCCACGCTTCAATGTGTACACTTTGTACAAGGGCTGGGAAATGAAACGACAAAAGGGCAAAGGGCAGCAGCTTCGCCCCTTTGCAAGTCTTGTGGATTCTTTGTCATAACATGTGTATGTGTGGTCATCCTGACTAGCGAGTTTGTTTTCGCCCGTGCACGGACTGAGCCAGGAGAAAGAAGGTAAATAAAGCTAAAAAAAACCTAAATATATGGTAAAAGAAGGTATATAAAAAGGTACATTAATGGTAAAAAATTAATACAAAAAGGTTAAACAAGGTTAAAAAGTGGATCAAATTAGTTAAATAAAATGTAAAAGAAGGTCAATTAAAGTTGAAGAAAAGGAATAAAGAAGATAATATGAGGTATAAACTGGTAAAAGAAGGCAAATTGAAGGTAAATTAAAAAAAAGGCATATTAATCAAATAGAAAGTAAAGTAAAAGAAGGTAAATAAAAGGTACAAAAATGAATGTAGAAGGTAAAACGAGATAGAAGCTGGTCAAAGAAGATAAATATGAAACATAAAATGTAAAAGATTGTAAAAAAAAAAAAAAAAAAAGTAAATGTAAGGTAAATAAAATGTAAAAAGGAAAATAAACATTTTTAAAAAAGGTATAAAATGGTCAAAGAAGACAAATTGAAGGTAAAAAAAAAAAAAAGGTAAATGAAGTTAAATTGAAGGTCAAACAAGATAAAAGCTCATCAAAGAAGATAAATAAAAGGTAAAAAATTAAAAAAGAATATAGGGGCTAAAACAAAATAAAAATAGCCTAAGAAGGTAAATAAAATGTAAAAGGTAAATACAATGATTTAAAAAAGGAATAAATAACATAATACGAGGTATAAAATGGTCAAAGACAAATTGAAGCTAAAAAAAAAAAGGTAAATTCAGTTAACTAGAAGGTAAAGGTAATAACAATGGAACATAGAAGGTAAAACAAGATAAAAGATGGTCAAATAAGGAAACTATAAAACATAAAAGGTAAAACATGGTAAACAGAAAGGTAAATATCATAATAGGGGTGTAACGGTACACAAACATTTTGGTTTGGTACGTACCTCGGTTTAGAGGTCACGGTTCGGTTCATTTTCGGTACAGTAAGAAAACAACAAAATATTGTTTTTTGGGTTATTTATTTACAAGGTACGAAATGGTCAAAAAAGGCAAATTGAAGATAAACAAAGGTAAATTAAGTTAAAAAGAAGGCAAGACAAGATAAAAAAAACGGTCAAAGAATCTAAATAAAAGGTAAAAAAAAAAGGAATATAGGAGGTAAAACAAGATAAAAGACGGCTAGGAAGGTAAAAAAAATGTAAAAAGTAAATAAAAAAATTAAAAAAGGAGTAAATAACATAATACGAGGTCTAAAATGGTCAAAGAAGACCAATTGAAGGTTAAAAAAAAAAGGTAAGCAGAAGGTAAAACAGGATAAAAGATGGTCAAATAAGGAAAATATAAAACATAAAAGGTAAAACATGGTAAACAGAAAGGTAAATATAATGTAAATTAAATGTAAAAGAAGGTAAATAAAAATAAAAAAGGAATAAAGAAGGTAATACAAGGTACAAAATGGTCAAAAAAGGCAAATTGAAGATAAAAAAAGGTAAATTAAGTTAAAAAGATGTCAAGACAAGATATAAAAAAGGTCAAAGAATGTAAATAAAAGGTAAAAAAAAAGGAATATAGGAGGTAAAACAAGATAAAAGACGGTCTAGCAAGGTAAAAAAAATGTAAAAGGTAAATAAAAATATTAAAAAAGGAGTAAATAACATAATACGAGGTCTAAAATGGTCAAAGAAGACCAATTGAAGGTTAAAAAAAAGGTAAATATAATGTAAATTAAATATAAAAGAAGGTAAATAAAAATACAACAGGAACAAAGAATGTAATACAAGGTACAAAATGGTCAAAGAAGGCAAATTGAAGATAAACAAAGGTAAATTAAGTTGAAAAGAAGGCAAGACAAGATAAAAAATGATGAAAGAATGTAAATAAAAGGTAAAAAAAATGAATATAGGAGGTAAAACAAGATAAAAAAACGGTCTAGGAAGGTAAAACAAATGTAAAAGGTAAATTAAAATATTAAAAAAGGAGTAAATAACATAATACGAGGTCTAAAATGGTCAAAGAAGACAAATTAAAGGTAAAAAAAAGGTAATTAGAAGGTAAATTAAAATAAAAGATGGTCAAATAAGGAAAATATAAAACATAAACGGTAAAACACGGTAAACAGAAGGGTAAATATAATGTAAATTAAATGTAAAAGAAGGTACATAAAAATAAAAAAGGAATAAAGAAGGCAATACAAGGTACAAAATGGTCAAAAAAGGCAAATTGAAGATAAATAAAGGTAAATTAAGTTAAAAAGAAGGCAAGACAAGATAAAAAAAATGGTCAAAGAATGTAAATAAAAGGTAAAACAAGATAAAAGACGGTCTAGGAAGGTAAAAAAAATGTAAAAGGTAAATAAAAAATGAAAAAAGGAATAAATAACATAATACGAGGTCTAAAATGGTCAAAGAAGACACATTGAAGCTTAAAAAAAAGGTAAATAGAAGGTAAAACAAGATAAAAGATGGTCAAATAAGGAAAATATAAAACATAAACGGTAAAACACGGTAAACGGAAAGGTAAATAGAAGGTAAATAAAAGGAAAAAAAATATGTCAATCGGGCGGAACCCCAAAAACGGAATAAGCGGTAGAAAATGGATGGATGGAAAATATGTCAAAGGTCAAATATGGTCTACGAAGGTAAATATAGTGTACCTGAAGGGTATAAAAAAATCAAGAAAAAAGGAAAAACATCAAATCTGTTATTGCTTGCTAGATTAATTGATTGATCGATCGATTGATTGATTGACTGATTGATTGACTGACTGACGCGGAGGAGTGTGCTGAAGGAGCGGCGGGGCACGATGCGCCGGAATGCTCCGCGGTTGCTATCTCGGAGCAAACGCGGCGAGAAGAGGAAGTTTCACTTTGCCGCTCCCACTCCTTATCATCAGAGGCGACAGCATCTTGTCACGGTGTCGATACGAGGCGATAAAGAAGCTTCGCCACGGCGCCGTGCACAGATAAGCGCACGTGGAACAGGAAGGGGCCAAACAAACGCCACACACACACACACACACACACACACACGTGCAGTAATTGTGTGCAATTGATGGTCTAATGAGGCGGCCGTCACCTCCTCGCCCTCTGCGACAGGAGGAGGCCGAGCACAAAGGCCGACGAGGAGGATGTGGAGAAGGAGGCGAACAAAAGCACTCCACCTTGCGCGGGACCGCCGGCGACTGGCAGCGCCTCATCCTCCGCAATTATAGCCACTAATTAGACTTTCACCACTTCCTTGTTTGAAGTAGAAAGACGGCACAATGGAGGACGTGGAGAGCGGCGAGATGGCGTGAAACATCGGCGGCCTTAATCCGACGCCGCCATGTGTGCCCTTCACGATAACGCGGCGGCACAAAACACAATATGTCACCCTTCCTCTTCCTCTTCTTCCCTCCTTAACCCCTCGCCTCTTTTTACTCGCTCATTTTTCATTCCATTGCTCTTTTTTTTTTTTTCGCATCGGACGCCATCTGGCCTGCTCGTCGCCGTGTTGATGAATAGCACACGTGCGCGTCCAATAAGGAAGCCGCTAATTAGCGCCCGCGTCAGCTGTCGTGGAGGACGACCGCCGGCCTCTTTATTAGGTACACCTGCGGCAGTCATCATATCAATAGGAACTATCTTGCACGTAAAACTTTTTTATTTTGCACTTTAAATATGCTGAAAGGTTACTTAGGAACAAAGTGAGGCCTACAAAGTTTGGAGGAAATCATGTCAATACAAATAGTCAAACTCTGTTGAGTGTTTTTTCGTTTTCAAACAAAGTTCCAAGTCTTTTGAGCAGCACTCGCCTTCTTTTGTTCTAGTTTCCACTCCTGTTGAAATGTGTGTGTGTGTTTTCTCCGGAAGTACGTGCGCGTCCAATAAGGAAACCACGAATTATCGCCCGCGTCAGCTGTCATGGAGGACTACCGCCGGCCTCTTTATTAGGTACACCTGCACCAGTCATCATATCAATAGGAACTATCTTGCGCGTAAAACTTTTTATTTTGCACTTTAAATGTGCTGAAATGTTACTTAGGAACAAAGTGAGGCCTACAAAGTTTGGAAGAAATCATGTCAATACAAATAGTCAAACTCTGTTGAGTGTTTTTTCGTTTTCAAACAAAGTTCCAAGTCTTTTGAGCAGCGCTCGCCTTCTTTTGTTCTGTTTTCCACTCCTGTTGAAATGTGTGTGTGTGTTTTCTCCGGAAGTACGTGCGCGTCCAATAAGAAAGCCGCTAATTATTGCCTGCGTCAGCTGTCGTGGAGGACTACCGCCGGCCTCTTTATTAGGTACACCTGCACCAGTCATCATATCAATAGGAACTATCTTGCGCGTAAAACTTTTTTATGCACTTTTTTAAATGTGCTGAAATGTTACTTAGGAACAAAGTGTTGATTTGCTACAAAATTTGGAGGAAACAATGTCAATACAAATAGTCAAACCCTGTATACGTTTTACTTTGCACTTGTGTCATTTTTCCCGTTTGTGTGGTGTTTTAGTTCCTGTCCAGTGCTTTTATTTTGTAGTTTCACTTCCCCTGTACACTGAAATCCATACTTAATCGCTCTCCAAGTTAATTGCACTGCTCTATTATGCCAACACTTCATATATTGAGTGTTTCTTCGTTTTCAAACAAAGTTCCAAGTCTTTTGAGCAGCACTCGCCTTCTTTTGTTCTAGTTTCCACTCCTGTTGAAATGTGTGTGTGTGTTTTCTCCGGAAGTACGTGCGCGTCCAATAAGGAAGCCACAAATTATCGCCCGCGTCAGCTGTCATGGAGGACTACCGCCGGCCTCTTTATTAGGTACACCTGCACCAGTCATCATATCAATAGGAACTATCTTGCGCGTAAAACTTTTTTATTTTGCACTTTAAATGTGCTGAAATGTTACTTAGGAACAAAGTGAGACCTCCAAAGTTCGTAGGAAATAATAACAAAAAATAGTCAAACCTTGTATATGTTGTATTTGCACTTGTGTCATTTTTCCCGTTTGTGTGGTGTTTTAGTTCCGGTCCAGTGCTTTTATTTTGTAGTTTCACTTTCCCTGTCCACTGAAATCTGTACTTGATTGCTCTCCAAGTTTAT
>NC_084612.1:88416436-88431304 GCF_033978795.1 Nerophis ophidion | reverse complement strand
GTATATATATATATATATATGTATATATATATATATTTATTTTATTATATATATATATATATCAAATATATATATATATATATATATATATATATATATATATATATATATACATACATATAAATAATAAAATAAATACATTTTCATACATATGTATATATGTATTTCATTATATATATATATATATATATACATATATATATATATATATATATATCAATCAATCAATCAATGTTTACTTATATAGCCCTAAATCACTAGTGTCTCAAAGGGCTGCACAAACCACTACGACATCCTCGGTAGGCCCACATAAGGGCAAGGAAAACTCACACCCAGTGGGACGTCGGTGACAATGATGACTATGAGAACCTTGGAGAGGAGGAAAGCAATGGATGTCGAGCGGGTCTAACATGATATTGTGAAAGTTCAATCCACAGTCGCGAGAGTCCAGTCCAAAGCGGATCCAACACAGCAGCGAGAGTCCCGTTCACAGCGGAGCCAGCAGGAAACCATCCCAAGCGGAGGCGGATCAGCAGCGCAGAGATGTCCCCAGCCGATACACAGGCGAGCAGTACATGGCCACCGGATCGGACCGGACTCCCTCCACAAAGGAGAGTGGGACATAGAAGAAAAAGAAAAGAAACGGCAGATCAACTGGTCTAAAAAGGGAGTCTATTTAAAGGCTAGAGCATACAAATGAGTTTTAAGGTGAGACTTAAATGCTTCTACTGAGGTAGCATCTCGAACTGGAGCCCGAAATGAAAAAGCTCTATAGCCCGCAGACTTTTTTTGGGCTTTATATATGGGCTTTATATATATATATATATATATATACATATATATATATATATATATATATATATATATAAATGATAAATGGGTTGTACTTGTTTAGCGCTTTTCTACCTTCAAGGTACTCAAAGCGCTTTGACACTACTTCCACATTTTCCCATTCACACACACATTCACACACTGATGGAGGGAGCTGCCATGCAAGGCGTTAACCAACACCCATCAGGATCAAGGGTGAAATGTCTTGCTCAGGACACAACAAACGTGACGAGGGTTGGTACTAAGTGGGGATTGAACCAGGGACCCTCGGGTTCCGCACGGCCACTCTCCCACTGCGCCAAGCTGTCCCGTATATATATATATATATATATATATCCATCCATTTTATACCGCTTATTCCCTTTTTGGGGTCGCGGGGGGCGCTGGCGCCTATCTCAGCTACAATCGGGTATAAATATATATACATCTATATATATAGATGTATATATAAATAAAAGAAATACTTGAATTTCAGTGTTCATTTATTTACACATTTACACAAACATAACACGCATCTACTCATTGTTGAGTTAAGGGTTGAATATTCCATCCTTGTTTTTCTAACCATATGCATGTACACTAGACGGCAGTATTGTCCTGTTCAAAAGTGTCACAACATTGCTGTTTACGGCAGACGAACTGCTTTAGGTAGACGAATTCGGACTTCTGTTGTTGTGTGTTGTTTTACCGCGCTGGGAGGACGATAATGAAACTGCCTAACAATAAACCCACATAAGAAACCAAGAACTCGCCCATGATCATTCTACAGTTATAACGTCATTGGGCGGACACGCTCTTTGTACACGAGCTGGAGGAGGCGTGGCCTCCAGCTTGGCCTGAATTTCGGGAGATTTTCGGGAGAAAATTCGTCTCGAGAGGGTTGGCAAGTATGAGTTGCATTGAGAGTACTCGCTCATTAACACACACACACACACACACACACACACACATACGTAGTGGAATTTCTGACCTTTTATACCATATTTTTATCTGTTTTAGTTTAAAAATAAAGTCTGTCTAAAAGCCCCTGAATCACCGGAAGAGCATATGTGGGTGAAAGTTGAATAATATGGTCGGGTTGACCATTCTACAAATTGTTTTGATTGTATATCATGACTAAGGGATTCAAGGATGTTGCAGAGCAGGGGTAGGGAACCTATGGCTCTAGAGCCAGATGTGGCTCTTTTGATGACTGCATCTGGCTCTCGGATAAATCTGAGCTGACATTGCTTAACACGATAAGTAATGATTAATTCCACCTGTAATACGTGATAAAAATAATGTTCAAAACATAAAACATTCTCATGCATTTTTAGTCCATCCATCCGTTTACTACCGCACCTGTTCAAAAAGTTGTGTTAAGAAGTTATTTGTTTATTATTGGTTAGTGTGGGGGTTCTTCAGACCACCAAGCACCGACATGAGAGCCCGTTTCAGGGTTGCACTATTGTTTTATTTTTCAATAAGTCTCTCAGTTGCTTTCCAGCGATTGTATTTTTCTCTTTCGTTCTCGCTCGCGCTCTGGCTCCAGCCCCAACCCCGTCTCTTCTCCTGGCTGCTGCTTATAACAGAGCGACAGGTGATTAGATAACAAGGCTCAGGTGGGCCATCTACGCAGCTCTCGCTGATTTCGAGGTCGGTCCTGGCACACCGCAGTTCGCTGCAGGCCGGCGGGCCACGCCCCCTTCATAGTTAGCTTCAGAATAACAATGTTATTACAAAGACCTATTATACTCTAGAAATGTTGGTTTTACTTAAAAATGCACGTGTTTAGTTGTGTTCAGTGTTAAAAAAAAATATTATATGGCTCTTACAGAAATACATTTGAAAATATTTGGCTTTTTTGGCTCTCTCAGCCAAAAAGGTTCCCGACCCCTGTTGCAGAGCAAACAAGTCCAAAACAACGGGACCTTGACACATGAGGGAAACATATAAAAGTGCCAGTTGACCAATATTATGGTGTGATTCGCATGATTTCGATCATCCACATGAATGTTGTCTGTCTATTAAATAGACCTCCTTTTTAGACCAGTTGATCTGCCGCTTCTTTTCTTTCTCCTATGTCCCCCCCCTCCCTTGTGGAGGGGGTCCGGTCCGATGACCATGGATGAAGTACTGACTGTCCAGAGTCGAGACCCAGGATGGACCGCTCGTCGGGACCCAGGATGGACCGCTCACCTGTATCGGTTGGGGACATCTCTACGCTGCTGATCCGCTTGAGATGGTTTCCTGTGGACGGGGACTCTCACTGCTGTCTTGGAGCCACTATGGATTGAACTTTCACAGTATCATGTTAGACCCGCTCGACATCCATTGCTTTCGGTCCCCTAGAGGGGGGGGGTTGCCCACATCTGAGGTCCTCTCCAAGGTTTCTCATAGTCAGCATTGTCGCTGGCGTCCCACTGAATGTGAATTCTCCCTGCCCACTGGGTGTGAGTTTTCCTTGCCCTTTTGTGGGTTCTTCCGAGGATGTTGGAGTCGTAATGATTTGTGCAGTCCTTTGAGACATTTGTGATTTGGGGCTATATAAATAAACATTGATTGATTGATTGATATCTGTGTTGGCCCTGTGATGAGGTGGCGACTTGTCCAGGGTGTACCTTGCCTTCCGCCCGATTGTAGCTGAGATAGGCGCCAGCGCCCCCCGCGACCCCGAAAGGGAATAAGCGGTAGAAAATGGATGGATGGATGGGCACATTGTTTGTTTGCATGGGCAATTCAGTCCAACTCTGTACTTTTTTTTATGGGTAAATAAAACTTTTGTACTAAATCCACTTTGTTTGCTGTTTAAACTTCGGACCAATTCACCACACACACACACACACACACACACAAAGATTCGGACAAAGCCGCGGTGTGGCGTTCAAAGGTCAGGCTTAATGATGGCGTTTGGCCTTCAGATTGGCGAGGGGGGGAAGCGGGTCAAGGATCCAGAGGTGGGGGCATCGACCCCGAGGCAAGAACGAGCTGCCGCAACTCCCGAAAAAGTCCAAACTTTGCGTCGGGTGCGTCCCTTCGGAAATGGCCGCGAGGCCGACTTTGCCTGAACTCATCGGGAAAAAAAAGACTTTTATTTTGAAAACCTCATCGACTTTTTGAGTTTATTCAGAACATGCGGGCATACCACATGATGCCTCACCATTTCCAGCTTCTTTTTTCTTGGGACGGTATTGCTCGGTTGTGCCAGCAACTTGAGGGTTCCTGGTTCGATCCCCGCTTCTGCCAACCTGGTCACTGCCGTCGTGTCAAGTGCTCTTATTTTGGTTCAGCTTCCTGTTTGTCTCCCTGAGTGCTGGCGGCATAGCTCGGTTGGTAGAGCGGCCGTGTCAGCAACTTGAGGGTTGCGGGTTCGATTCCCGCTTCCGCCATCCTAGTCACTGCCGTCGTGTCTTTGGGCAAGACACTTTACCCACCTGCCCCCCGTGCCACCCACACTGGTTTCAATGTAACTTAGGTACTAGTGTTCACTATGTAAAGCGCATTAAGGTCGCTAGAGAAAAGCGCCATACTGTGGGGCAAAAAAGTATTGAGTCAGCCAGCGATTGTGCAAGTTCTCCCACTTAAAAAGATGACAGAGGTCTGTAATGTTCATCATAGGTACACTTCAACTGTGAGAGACAGAATGTGGAAAAAAAATCCAGGAATTCGCATCGTGGGAATTTTAAAGAATTTATTTGTAAATTACGGTGGAAAATAAGTGTTTGGTCAACCATTCAAAGCTCTCACTGCTGGAAGGAGGTTTTGGCTCCAAATCTCACGATACATGGCCCCATTCATTCTTTCCTTAACACGGATCAATCGTCCTGTCCCCTTAGCAGAAAAACAGCCCCAAAGCATGATGTTTCCACCCCCATGCTTCGCAGTAGGTGTGGTGTTCTTGGGATGCAACTCAGTATTCTTCTTCCTCCAAACACCACGGGTTGAGTTTATACCAAAATGGATTGGGAGAATGTCATGTATACCAAAAAAATAGAACTTTGGCCACAGGACCTGTGCCCCCCCCTTCCACAAGGGAGAGGGGGGCAGAGGAGAAAAGAAAAGAAACGGCAGATCAACTGGTCTAAAAATGGGTCTATTTAAAGGCAAGAGTAAACAAATGAGTTTTAAGATGGGACTTAAATGCTTCTACTGAGGTAACATTTCACCATTCACTAGAGATGTCCGATAATGGCTCTTTTTTTGCCGATACCCGATATTTTGATATTGTCCAACTCTTAATTACCGATTCCGATACATACAGTCGTGGAATTAGCACATTATCATGCCTAATTTTGTTGTGATGCCCCCCTGGGTACATTAAACAATGTAATATGGTTTTCCAAAAATAAATCAACACAAGTCATGGAAAAAAAAATACCAACAATGCACTGCCATATTTATTATTGAAGTCACAAAGTGCATAATTTCTTTTAAACATGCCTCAAAACAGCAGATTGAAATTTGGGACATCCGGGGGGTGTATATTGTAGCGTCCCGGAAGAGTCAGTGCTGCAATGGATTCTGGGTATTCGTTCTGTTGTGTTACGGTGCTGATGTTCTCCTGAAATGTGTTTGTCATTCTTGTTTGGTGTGGGCTCACGGTGTGGCGCGTATTTGTAACAGTGTTAAAGTTGTTTATACGGCCACCCTCAGTGTGACCTGTACGGCTGTGGACCAAGTGTGCATTGCATTCACTTTTGTGTGTGAAAAGCCGTACATGTTGCATGTACAAATCTGTACAGCGGCCGATAATTTCCGATGTCACATTTTAAAGCATTTATCGGCCGATAATATCGGCAGTCCGATATTATTGAACATCTCTAATTGTCACCATTTAACGATAGAATTGAAAGCTCTACCGTCGGCCGAATTTATTACGATTTCTATCATTTACGGCTGTGGTCCCCAACCTTTTTGTGTCCGCGGACCGGTCAACGCTTAATAATTTGTCCCGCGGCCCGGGGGGGGGAGGTTGTCTTTTATTGTATTTTTATTTATTTAATTTTTTTTCTTTGTCATGAAAAAGGGAGGTTTGGTGGTTGGTGCACTAATTGTAAGTGTATATTGTGTTTTTTATGTTGATTTAATAAAAAATAAATAATAATTATTATTTATTTTTTTTAAATAAAAATTGATAAAAAATTATTCTGCGGCCCGGTACCAATCGGGCCACGGCCCGGTACCAGGCCGCAGCCCGGTGGTTGGGGACCACTGATTTACGGTTTAAAAAGAGAGGAGAAGAAGAAAAATATATATTGCGTAAGTGTTGAAATCGCCATTTCCCGTTAAGTGCGCAAAGAGTGAGATCGGTAGGTCGCGGGTTCAAATCCCGGGCAAATCCTACCAAAGACTATAAAAAATGGGACCCATTACCTCCCTGCTTGGCACTCAGCATCAAGGGTTGGAATTGGGGGTTAAATCAGCAAAAGTTATTTCTGGGCGTGTCCACCGTTGCTGCTCACTGCTCCCCTCACCTCGCAGGGAATGAATAAGGGTGATGGGTCAAATGCCGAGGATAATTTCGCCACATCTAGTGTGTGCGTGATTATCATTGGTACTTTAACTTTAGGGCTTCACGGTGGCAGAGGGGTTAGTGCGTCTGCCTCACAATACGAAGGTCCTGCAGTCCTGGGTTCAAATCCAGGCTCAGGATCTTTCCGTGTGGAGTTTGCATGTTCTCCCCGTGACTGCGTGGGTTCCCTCCGGGTACTCCGGCTTCCTCCCACTTCCAAAGACATGCACCTGGGGATAGGCCCCTCCCACCTCCAAGGACATGCACCTGGGGATAGGCCCCTCCCACCTCCAAAGACAGGTACCTGGGGATAAGCCCCTCCCACCTCCAAAAACATGCACCTGGGGATAGGCCCCTCCCACCTCCAAAGACAGGTACCTGGGGATAAGCCCCTCCCACCTCCAAAGACATGCACCTGGGAATAGGCCCCTCCCACCTCCAAAGACAGGTACCTGGGGATAAGCCCCTCCCACCTCCAAAGACATGCACCTGGGGATAGGCCCCTCCCACCTCCAAAGACAGGTACCTGGGGATAAGCCCCTCCCACCTCCTAAGACATGCACCTGGGAATAGGCCCCTCCCACCTCCAAAGACAGGTACCTGGGGATAAGCCCCTCCCACCTCCAAAGACATGCACCTGGGGATAGGCCCCTCCCACCTCCAAAGACAGGTACCTGGGGATAAGCCCCTCCCACCTCCAAAGACATGCACCTGGGAATAGGCCCCTCCCACCTCCAAAGACAGGTACCTGGGGATAAGCCCCTCCCACCTCCAAAGACATGCACCTGGGGATAGGTTGATTGGCAACACTAAATGGTCCCTAGTGTGTGAATGTTGTCCGTCTATCTGTGTTGGCCCTGGGATGAGGTGGCGACTTGTCCAGGGTGTACCCCGCCTTCCGCCCGATTGTAGCTGAGATAGGCGACAGCGCCCCCCGCGACCCCGAAAGGGAATAAGCGGTAGAAAATGGATGGATGGACTTTAACTTTAACTTAACTATATTGATTTGGGAGCTAACTACACTCAACACACTCAGGGAGTAAGTGCACTTACCGAAGTGTACTGACGCCATCAATGGTTCAAAAACACATGGGAGTCACAAACTGCTGACGGACGCCATTTTTCCCTCCCCCCTCCTTCCCTGGTTATTGTCAATACCTGCGTAATGAATTGTTGCAGATAAACGTGATCGGAGGCATAACGGCTTCTTGTGATCGTCGAATATTTGCCACGCCGCGTTTTAGTCACGGATCAATAATTAATTTTCAACATTTGTCATCAATCTGCACTTTATTGCGGCCGCTGTCGGCGTGGCGAACACCTCTTCACTTCTGATTGCGTTTTGTTTTGTAGCAAAGCGTCTCGCCCAGTCTCACACACCGTGATCACTTATTGATCATCGATATCGACAGGCACTTTTTAGCTGACGCCCTGCTGATATCTTACATATTTTACCCCCCCCAAAAAACATCATGAGTTTACTTTTTAGAGTAAAAGTCAAACAACGTTTTTTGCAGTTTTTTTAAGTGATGATATCTCGCTTAAGTGCAAAGAAACACGAACGGAATATTTCCAAGTCCAATTTTTTATCATCCTGAAGATTGCGGGCTATAGAGCGTTTTCATTTCGGGCTCCAGTACTCTGGAATGCCCTCCCGGTAACAGTTCGAGATGCCACCTCAGTAGAAGCATTTAAGTCTCACCTTAAAACTCATTTGTATACTCTAGCCTTTAAATAGACTCCCTTTTTAGACCAGTTGATCTGCCGTTTCTTTTCTTTTTCTCCTATGTTCCACTCTCCCTTGTGGAGGGGGTCCGGTCCGATCCGGTGGCCATGTACTGCTCGCCTGTGTATCGGCTGGGGACATCTCTGCGCTGCTGATCCGCCTCCGCTTGGGATGGTTTCCTGCTGGCTCCGCTGTGGACGGGACTTTCGCTGCTGCGTTGGATCTGCTTTGGACTGGACTCTCGCGGCTGTGTTGGATCCACTATGGATTGAACTTTCACAGTATCATGTTAGACCCGCTCGACATCCATTGCTTTCCTCCTCTCCAAGGTTCTCATAGTCATCATTGTCACCGACGTCCCACTGGGTGTGAGTTTTCCTTGCCCTTATGTGGGCCTACCGAGGATGTCGTGGTGGTTTGTGCAGCCCTTTGAGACACTGGTGATTTAGGGCTATATAAGTAAACATTGATTGATTGTTGTGTTCAAAATGAACATTCAATGGGATCAGGTTTTGTTTTTGTCATCCATCCGTCCATTTTCTACCACTTATTCCCTTTCGGGTTCGCGGGGGGCGCCGGCGCCTATCTCAGCTACAATCGGGCGGAAGGCGGGGTACACCCTGGACAAATCGCCAGCTCATCGCAGGGCCAACACAGACAGACAGACTACATTCACACTCACATTCACACACTAGGGCCCATTTTAGTGTTGCCAATCAACCTATCCCCAGGTGCATGTCTTTTTCTGTCTTGTTATTTTCATATTTTGTTTTGAAAATTATTTTTGTCATGTTTGGTTTTATTTTTTTGGACACTCGGTTCCTGTTCCTGCACTTCCTTGTTTTCTTTGTTACCATGCCAACTCATTGGTTTTCACCTTGCCCTCATGTCACGCCCCTGTCCTCAGTTCTCACACCTGTTTGTAATTATCATGTTCATTATTTAAACCTGTAGTTGCCAGGTGGTCAGCCTGGCCACTTTTCATATTCTTCAACTGCCTCCATGCCATGCCATGCTGATTATTATTCTGTCCATGCCACGTAAGGTTTTGGTTTGTTTTATGCCACAATTAGTGTCTTTTGGTTCTTTTGTCCATAGTCATGCCTTTGTGCTAGTTTTTCGTTTTCAGTAGTCAAGTTTGTTCTCGGCCATTTGTTTGCCTTTTTGTAGTGGGGCGGCATAGCTCGGTTGGTAGAGCGGCCGTGCCAGCAACTTGAGGGTTGCAGGTTCGATTCCCGCTTCCGCCAGCCTAGTCACTGCCGTTGTGTCCTTGGGCAAGACACTTTAACCACCTGCTCCCAGTGCCACCCACACTGGTTTAAATGTAACTTAGATATTGGGGTTCACTATGTAAAGCGCTTTGAGTCACTAAAGAAAAGCGCTATATAATTCACTTCACTAGTTTATTAGTGTATAAAATAAAAATGTACTTACATTCACGTCTCGCTCGTGCCAACTTTCTTTTGCGTTGGAAAAACAAACAATCCCATAGTCCAAGTCGTGACACCTTTGATGTTGAGAATTTTTTACAACATCTGCAATTTCACAAAAAAACATTCAGCCCATTCAGGAAATTTTCAGCTATATTTTTCACATCTCAGAAAAATCACTCTTTATCACCACCAGAATTGTCCATACATAAATGCCCTTCGATTTTGATAATTCTTCTAGCTCAAAGTCAATTTTTTGATCCGTTCATTCATTAATTATCAAAACATTCTTTTGCTTTTCACTTTACGAACATTCTGAGCTTTTTCAGAATTTTCCTTACCAAAAATTTCCAACAAAACGAAGGAGATTTTGGTAAATTACTTTCATTTTAATGGAAATTTCAACCAATCAGGCATCGATATATATATATATATATATATATATATATATATATATATATATATATATATATATATATATTAGGGGTGTAACGTACACAAAAATTTCGGTTTAGAGGTCACTATTCGGTTCATTTTCGGTACAGTAAGAAAACAACAAAATATAAATTTTTGGGTTATTTATTTACCAAATTTGTAAACAATGGCTTTATCCTTTTAATCCTCAATTAACTGCCTCAAGTTGTTGCTTTGATTAAATAAAATGACAAAACCTTTCTTCTACATATAAAAAGTGCAACATTAAACAGTTTCAAGTCAACTCATCATGCTTCATTTATTACAGCATTAGGGAAGCCTGAAGTTGACTTTTATTATGTAAATGTTATATTTTTGTCAACATGTGATAGCAGGGACCCTGCCATTCAAAACTAGGCTGCTGCATTACTAATGATTAATATAACTATAGCAAAAAAAATAGTACAATAGCAATAGGAGAGACTATTCATCCCTGAACACCATGGAGTTCATGTTAGTTCATGTGAAATAACAGACAGACAGGGCTTTGTTGCACCTAACACACACACACACACACACACACACACACACACACACACACACACACACAGCCGAATGAGCTAACATTTTGCTAAAAGCTAATTAGCCTTCACCTCAAGCCAGAAATGCGAGCGAGCTGAGCTGCAGTTTAAGTTTCTAGATGGTCAACAAGCTCATAGTGATGTTAGTAGTAGTTGAGACTGGGAAATGTTTTTTATAATTTGGGGAGAGTACAATGTCCGCTGCTAAACACATAGCTGCTCGACGCTGAAGCATTGACAACAAGCGTTCTGAATACGCACTGCTGATTGGCTGTTACATCGCTCTGAATACGCACTGCTGATTGGCTTTGTATGTAACCCATCAGATGGTTGTGTGGGCGGGACAATACTGGGTGCTTAGTGCTCAGACAGAGGCAGAAAGCAGAGCAGCTTGTTAGGACTTAATCTTACAAACTCATTCGATACACCTCCGAACCGGACTGAAACCCCCGTACCGAAACGGTTCAATACAAATACACGTACCGTTACACCCCTAATATATATCCATCCATTTTCTACCGCTTGTCCCTTTCGGGGTCATGGGAGTTGCTGGAGACTTTCTCATCTGCATTCATATGGAAGGCAGAGTATACCCTGGACAAGTCGCCCCTCATCGCAGGGCCAATCAACCAATCCCCTATGTATATATATATATATATATATATATAATATAAGATTTTCTGGTGTAAAATGTTTGAAAAAAATTATGTGTATATATATATATATGTATATATATATATATATATATATATATATACATGATTTTTATATATATATATATATATAAATATATGTATGTATATATATATATATATATATACATATATATATATATATATATATATATATATATATATATATATATATATATATATATAGGTGTGGGAAAAATCCGACACGCACGTAGGATTAACCGAAGGAGCGTTTAAAGCCAGATGGAATAATCACAAGGCCTCCTTTAAAAACCAGACTCTGCGGAATTCTACAGAACTCAGCAAGCACATTTGGAACCTCAAAGACAATAATGTTGACTATTCAATAACATGGCACATTCTTGCATCCAGCACACCTTACAACAGTGGTAATAAAAGACGCAACCTATGCTTGAAAGAGAAACTTTATTATATATCATCCAGACCTGTCATCCCTCAACAAGCGCAGTGAAATCATTTCAACACTCCGCCACGGACGGAAACACCTCCTAGGTAACACATGAGCCAATCACCACACCCTACGCCTGCCTGTACCCACCCACTCTGTGCTCTATATAAACCATTGTATGTGAATGCTTCCATTAAAATCTCCTGATGATTGAGGGAACCCCTCATGAAACAGTTCTGTAGAGATGAAGTAGTCTTGTGATTTTTCCCACTCCTACATATTGCGCTCTACCACGGTATCGAGCACTCTTCTCTACATACTTTATATACATATATATATGGACTTTTCTAGCTGAAACCTATTGGGGGCAGCACCTGACAGTTAACAGCTCCATTCAAAACAGCGTGGATGCTAAGCTCAGCAAAGGGCGACGACGTTCCGCTCGGAAATGTCAAAAAAAAAACCTTACCGGCCCCAAAAAGGCGACACAGTTATGTTCTGTGATTGTGTAAAATGTGAGACAAAACAACCCCCCCCCCCCACCAAAAAAAAAGAGTTTTAAGCGGCCATAAATATCAGCGTTTAGGAAGTGCGCGAGTGTGCGAGACAATGGTGCGAATGTGCAGACAATGCACTTTGATGGCGAGCCAAGCACATCATTCCCACATGTATTTACGCCCGCTCTTCCTCGCGCATTGTTCCACCACCTCTCTACGTTTTTATAACACCATTGTTGAGCTCAATAGATTTTTATTTGGACGCTTCAACCCCCCCCCCCCCCCCCCCCCCCAGACCCCGCACCCCCTCCCTGCCTGGCTGTGTTTGCACTTCAGCGTCCTTTCACCTGCAAGTGTGCACTCCAGTATTTTTAGCGGCTTGGCCTGCAGACCAAACATCCTCTTCCTCGCCACTGTTGACTCTAAGAGGCGACACACACACACACACACACACACACACACACACACACACACACACACACACGCACACACGCACACACACGCGGGCCTGCTCTGTGTGTTTGTTTGTCACTTTTACTTTGAGCCGCAAAGCCACCCCACAAATGCCACCTTTTGCAAAGGACGAGTGCACTTGAGTGATGTCATCACTGAGATACTCTTTATTGATGATGTCACAGGTGTCAAAGGTCAGACCGCCTGCGGCCATGCAGAGAGGCATTGCTGACGTGTATGTCATTTTTTTTTTTTCTAACAAGGTGCAAAATGTTTAAAGTGAAGTCTGGGGGCACTTTTTAGAAATGTTACCCAAAATAAACTGGGAAAAAAAAAACAGCCGAAGTTTAAAAAAAAAAAAAAAAAATCAAATCAAAAGTTCAAATGTTTTTTTTTTTATGTTTTTTTTTTTTTTACTATAATTCAAAATCCTTATATAAGACAGGAACACTTTTTTTTTTTTTAAATACCTCTAAAGGAGGGGTCACCAACGTGGTGCCCGCTGGACTGTAATAAAAATATCAATCAATCAATCAATGTTTACTTATATAGCCCTAAATCACTAGTGTCTCAAAGGGCTGCACAAACCACTACGACATCCTCGGTAGGCCCACATAAGGGCAAGGAAAACTCACACCCAGTGGGACGTCGGTGACAATGATGACTATGAGAACCTTGGAGAGGAGGAAAGCAATGGATGTCGAGCGGGTCTAACATAATACTGTGAAAGTTCAATCCATAATGGATCCAACACAGTCGCGAGAGTCCATCTCAAATATCAGCGGTGGGGAGGCGGGGCCGACGGTCCGACAGAGAGGTAGGGCACGCTGGAGCCCAGCCCAAGATGGCGGCGAGGAGGCGGGGATGGCGAGCGAGCGGCGAGGCGGGTCGTGCCGGGAGCGACGCCACAAACAAGATTAGGTGTGTGTACACGATTAATGTATCTCCTCTCGCTGTATAAAAGGGGAGATGGAGGAGAGAACGGGGCTGGTGATGGTGCGGAGCGAGAAAAACATATACAACGATGAGGCGGACTGTAGTACGTGCTGCTGAAAAGCAGACGGCGGAGCGAGCAGCAGAGGGACACGGGAGACGCGGCGGAAGAGCGACCCGACCGCACACAAGCTTGTGTGGGAAAGTAAAGCAAGTCAAAGCTGCTCGAAGTCATGTCCTTCCTTGGCGGTCCACGGAACCCGCAAGACGACGGCGTGAGTCCGTCAAAGCAGCACTTACCAGTGAGCTGCCTGTATTTTTTAAATTTGATTTATTTACTAGCAAGCTGGTCTCGCTTTGCTCGACATGTTTAATTCTAAGAGGGACAAAACTCAAATAAAATTTGAAAATCCAAGAAAATATTTTAAAGACTTGTTTAAATAAATTCTTTTTTTTTTTTTTACTTTGCTTCTCAAACATTACAGAAAGACAATTTTAGAGAAAAAATACAACCTAAAAAATGATTTTAGGATTTTTAAACACATATACATTTTTACCTTTTAAATTTCTTCCTCTTCTTTCCTGACCATTTAAATAAATGTTCAAGTACATTTATTTATTTTTTTGTAAATAATAATAAATAATTTTTAATTTAATTCTTCATTTTAGCTCCTGTGTTTTCAACAAAGAATATTTATGAAATATTTCTTCAAACTTATTATGATTAAAATTTAAAAAAAATATTCTGGCAAATTTAGAAAATCTGTAGAAACAAATTTAATCTTATTTCAAAGTCTTTTGAATTTCTTTTAAAATTTTTGTTCTGGAAAATCTAGAAGAAATAATGATTTGTCTTTGTTAGAAATATAGCTTGGTCCAATTTGTTATATATTCTAACAAAGTGCAGATTGGATTTTAACCTATTTAAAACATGTCATCAAAAATATATATTTATTGTGAGAAATCATTAAGATGATCAGTGTTTCAGCAAAGATAAATATCATTAATTATTAATATTAACATAGAGTTATAGGTAAATTGAGCAAATTGGCTATTTCTGCCCATTTATTTAAGTGTGTATCAAACTGGTAGCCCTTCGCATTAATCATTACCCAAGAAGTACCTCTCGGTTTCAAAAACGTTGGTGACCCGTGTTCTAAAGGCTTAGTTGGCCACATGCGTGGACAGCACCTTTTAGCTCGTATTTCCAAAATTGTGTACACTACTGATTTGGGGTCTTATGGCCTCTTATGTGGACACGTATACTACCATCTGGTGGTGTCAGAAGAGTATAACATACAATGGAATTTGGCAAAAAAAAAAGGTGTGAAAATAAGAATTAGCATGTCACTAAACATGAAGTACACATTTGTGTACTTATGGATTAAGTACATCATATAAAAATTCATTC
>NC_084612.1:88371436-88411436 GCF_033978795.1 Nerophis ophidion | reverse complement strand
TCCTACTGTCTTGTTTTTCTTCCTCTTCTTTTTTTTTGTTTTCCCGTTTTTGCTTTTTCTTCTTTTTATTTTCATTTGATATTTTTTTCTGTTTCTTCATTTTCCATCATTATTTTTTTCCCTTTTTTTATTTTTTATTTTTCTTTTACTTTTTTGTTTTCTGTTTTTGCTTTACTTCTTTGTCTTTGTTTCTTTGCTTTTTTCTGCTTTTTCCTTATTATTTTTTTCTTAATACTTTTTCTTTTTCTTTTATATTGTTATTTTTCCTTCTTCTTCTTGTTCTTTTTTGTTTTTCTTCTTTTATATTTTCCTTATTTTGTTTTCTGTTTTTGCTTTACTTCTTTCTCTTTGTTTTTTCTCTTTTTTCAACTTTTTTCTTAATTTTTTCCTTTGTTCTTTTCGTCCTTCTTCTCCTTGTTCTTTTTTATTTTTCTTCTTTTTCTTTTTCTTTTTAGTCTTCTATTCCTGCCTATATATGTTTTTAAATTGTTGTTATATTTTTCCTTTTCTCCTTATTCTTTTTTTCTTTACATATTTTTCAGGTTGTATTTTTTTTCATTTCTTATTTTATTCTTGTTTTCCTTTTATTTTATTTTTTCTGTATAGCTCGGTGGATAGAGTGGCCGTGCCAGCAACTTGAGGGTTCCAGGTTCGATCCCCACTTCTGCCATCCTCGTCACTGCCGTTGTGCCCTTGGGCAAGACACTTTACCCACCTGCTCCCAGTGCCACCCACACTGCTTTAAATGTAACTTAGATATTGGGTGTCACTATGTAAAAGTGCTTTGAGTCACTAGAGAAAAGCGCTATATAAATATAGTCTTGCGACTGTGTCAGTGATGGTTTAAATTGATGGACGCTTTATGAACTAAAAAGGGGTGTGGTCTGTCAGGATTTTTACATAGGCCACACCCATTTTTTATGGGTGTCCAGCATATGGACAATTCAGGTGGTGACATCACTGCCTTATGACATGTAGGTTTAAGCCCCTCCTCCTTGGCGTAGAGGAGGACGAGAGGGAGGGGCTTAAATGCAACACGTCTGTGGCGGAATGTTCTAGAAGTGGATGTCAGGTGGATATTTAGTTGACATGTGAGCTAACGTTCCGTCACATGGTGGCCGCCTGTCAATCATCCCCCCTCCCCCCTCCCCCCGCCAATAAGCAGGAAATGACATCCTTTGCGACACTTGAGGACATTTTGACAAAACGTCTTTTTCCTCAATTATCCTTTCAGCCCCTCCCCCCCTCGCTGGGAGGCCAGACGAGGCTTTTAGGGGGCGGCGGCCGTAAAGTGATTTGTCAAATGTAATTTCCGCGCATTAGCGGCATTTGCTGGATCTCGCCAAAGGGAAGGAGATCGAGTTGCGCTCGCAGCCGAGTTTGTCTTGTCGGGGCCGAGAGTGGAGGTGATCCACATGGTCAGTCACCCGATGACAAAGGCGGAGAAGTTCTTCACTCGCTGGTTTCCGTCCCACTGCAGCCTGTTTAGGCGTCAAACAAACATGGTTCCTATTTTCAATTCTACTGCAGCCTGTTTAGGCGTCAAAGTAAGCTTGATTCATGTCTCAATTTCCACTGCTGCCTATTGACACATCAAATAATCTTTTAAGGTGTCAAACAAGTTCAAATTCGGTTTTGATTTTCTCTGCCGCCTGTTTAGGCGTCAACAAACATGGTTCCTATTTTGAATTCTACTGCTGCCTGTTTAGGCGTCAAACTAAGCTTGATTCCTGTCTCAATTTCGAATGTTGCCCATTAATGCATCAAATAAGTTATCTACTGTAACCTATTGAGGTGTAAAACAAGCTGAATTTTGGTTTTGATTTGTATTGCAGCCTGTTTAGGCGTCAACAAACGTGGTTTCCATTTTGAATTGTATTGCAGCCTGTTTAGGCATCAAACTAAGCTCGATTCCTGTCTCGATTTCCACTGGTGCTCATCGACGCATCAAATAACCTATTGAGATGTTAAACAAGTTTAATTTCAGTTTTATTTTCGCTGCAGCCTGTTTAGGCGTCAACAAACGTGGTTCCAATTTTGAATTGTACTGCAGCCTGTCTAGGCATCAAACTAAGCTCGATTCCTGTCTCGATTGCCACTGCTGCTCATTAACACATCAAATAACCTTTTAAGTTGTCAAACAAGTTTCATTTCGGTTTTGATTTTCTCTGCAGCCTGTTTAGGCGTCAACAAACATGGTTCCTATTTTGAATTCTACTGCTGCCTGTTTAGGCGTCAAACTAAGCTTGATTCCTGTCTCAATTTCCACCGTTGCCCATTGATGCATCAAATAAGTTATCTACTGTAACCTATTGAGGTGTAAAACAAGCTTAATTTTGGTTTTGATTTTTATTGCAGCCTGTTTAGGCGTCAACTAACGTGGTTCCAATTTTGAATTGTACTGCAGCCTGTTTAGGCATCAAACTAAGCTCGATTCTTGTCTCGATTTCCACTGGTGCTCATTGATGCATCAAATAACCTATTGATATGTTAAACAAGTTTGATTACGTTTTTTTTTTTTCACTGCAGCCTGTTTAGGCGTCAACAAACATGGTTCCTTTTTTTTTTATTCTACTGCTGCCTGTTTAGACATCAAACTAAGCTAGATTCCTGTCTCGATTTCCACTGCTGCCCATTGACGCATCAAATAAGTTATCTACTGTAACCTATTAAGGTGTAAAGCAAGCTTCATTTCGGTTTTGATGTTTATTGCCGCCTGTTTAGGCGTCAACAAACTTGGTTCCAGTTTTGAATTTCACTGCAGCCTGTTTAGGCGTCAAACTAAGCTTGATTCCTGTCTCGATTTCCACTGGTGCTCATTGACGCATCAACTAACCTATTGAGATGTTAAACAAGTTTAATTACGGTTTTATTTTCACTGCAGCCTGTTTAGGCGTCAACAAACATGGTTCCTACTTTCAATTCTACTGCTGCCTGTTTAGGCATCAAACTAAGCTTGATTCCTGTCTAGATTTCCACTGCTGCCCATTGACGCATCAAATAAGTTATCTACTGTAACCTATTGAGGTGTAAAACAAATTTAATTTCGGCTTTGATTTTTATTGCAGCCTGTTTAGGCGTCAACAAACGTGGTTCCAATTTTGAATTGTACTGCAGCCTGTTTAGGCATCAAACTAAGCTTGATTCCTGTCTCGATTTCCACTGGTGCTCATTGACGCATCAAATAACCTATTGAGATGTTAAACAAGTTTAATTTCAGTTTTATTTTCACTGCAGCCTGTTTAGGCGTCAACAAACATGGTTCCTTTTTTTTAAATTCTACTGCTGCCTGTTTAGGCATCAAACTAAGCTTGATTCCTGTCCCGATTTCCACTGCTGCCCATTGACGCATCAAATACGTTATCTACTGTAACCTATTGAGGTGTAAAACAAATTTAATTTCGGCTTTGATTTTTATTGCAGCCTGTTTAGGCGTCAACAAATGTGGTTTCAATTTTGAATTGTACTGCAGCCTGTTTAGGCATCAAACTAAGCTCGATTCCTGTCTCAATTTATACTGCTGCTCATTGACGCATCAGATAACCTATTGAGATGTTAAACAAGTTTAATTTCAGTTTTATTTTCACTGCAGCCTGTTTAGGCGTCAACAAACGTGGTTCCAATTTTGAATTGTACTGCAGCCTGTTTAGGCATCAAACTAAGCTTGATTCCTGTCTCGATTTCCACTGCTGCCAATTGATGCATCAAATAAGTTATCTACTGTAACCTATTAAGATGTTAAACAAGTTTAATCACGGTTTTATTTTCACTGCAGCCTGTTTAGGCGTCAACAAAGGTGGTTCCAATTTTGAATTGTACTGCAGCCTGTTTAGGCATCAAATTAAGCTTGATTCCTGTCTCGATTTCCACTGCTGCTCATTGACGCATCAAATAACCTTTTTAATTTCGGTTTTGATTTTCACTGCAGCCTGTTTAGGCGTCAACAAACATGGTTCCTTTTTTTTTTTAATTCTACTGCTGCCTGTTTAGGCATCAAACTAAGCTTGATTCCTGTCTCAATTTCCACTGCTGCCCATTGATGCATCAAATAAGTTATCTACTGTAACCTATTAAGATGTTAAACAAGTTTAATCACGGTTTTATTTTCACTGCAGCCAGTTTAGGCGTCAACAAACATGGTTCCTTTTTTTTTTTAATTCCACTGCTGCCTGTTTAGGCGTCAAATTAAGCTTGATTCCTGTCTCAATTTCCACTGCTGCCCATTGATGCATCAAATAAGTTATCTACTGTAACGTATTAAGATGTTAAACAAGTTTAATCACGGTTTTATTTTCACTGCAGCCTGTTTAGGCGTCAACAAACATGGTTCCTTTTTTTTTTTAATTCCACTGCTGCCTGTTTAGGCGTCAAATTAAGCTTGATTCCTGTCTCGATTTCCACTGTTGCCCATTGATGCATCAAATAAGTTATCTACTGTAACCTATTGAGGTGTGAAACAAATTTAATTTCGGTTTTGATTTTTATTGCAGCCTGTTTAGGCGTCAACAAACGTGGTTTCAATTTTGAATTGTACTGCAGCCTGTTTAGGCATCAAACTAAGCTCGATTCCTGTCTCGATTTCCACTGGTGCTCATTGACGCATCAAATAACCTATTAAGATGCTAAACAAGTTTAATTACGGTTTTATTTTCACTGCAGCCTGTTTGGGCGTCAACAAATGTGGTTCCAATTTCGAATTGTACTGCAGCCTGTTTAGGCATCAAACTAAGCTTGATTCCGGTCTTGATTTCCACTGCTGCTCATTGACACATCAAATAACCTGTTAAGGTGTCAAACAAGTTTAATTTCGGTTTTGATTTTCACTGCAGCCTGTTTAGGCGTCAACAAACATGGTTCCTTTTTTTTTTAATTCTACTGCTGCCTGTTTAGGCATCAAACTAAACTAAGCTTGATTCCTGTCTCGATTTCCACTGCTGCCTATTGATGCATCAAATAAGTTATCTACTGTAACCTATTGAGGTGTAAAACAAGCTTAATTTTGGTTTTGATTTTTATTGCAGCCTGTTTAGGCGTCAACAAACGTGGTTTCAATTTTGAATTGTACTGCAGCCTGTTTAGGCATCAAACTAAGCTCGATTCCTGTCTCGATTTCCACTGCTGCTCATTGACGCATCAACTAACCTATTGAGATGTTAAACAAGTTTAATTTCAGTTTTATTTTCGCTGCAGCCTGTTTAGGCGTCAACAAACGTGGTTCCAATTTTTGAATTGTACTGCAGCCTGTCTAGGCATCAAACTAAGCTTGATTCCTGTCTCGATTTCCACTGCTGCCCATTGATGCATCAAATAAGTTATCTACTGTAACCTATTAAGATGTTAAACAAGTTTAATCACGGTTTTATTTTCACTGCAGCCTGTTTAGGCGTCAACAAAGGTGGTTCCAATTTTGAATTGTACTGCAGCCTGTTTAGGCATCAAATTAAGCTTGATTCCTGTCTCGATTTCCACTGGTGCTCATTGACGCATCAAATAACCTTTTTAATTTCGGTTTTGATTTTCACTGCAGCCTGTTTAGGCGTCAACAAACATGGTTCTTTTTTTTTTAAATTCTACTGCTGCCTGTTTAGGCATCAAACTAAGCTTGATTCCTGTCTCAATTTCCACTGCTGCCCATTGATGCATCAAATAAGTTATCTACTGTAACCTATTAAGATGTTAAACAAGTTTAATCACGGTTTTATTTTCACTGCAGCCTGTTTAGGCATCAATAAACATGGTTCCTTTTTTTTTTTTAATTCCACTGCTGCCTGTTTAGGCGTCAAATTAAGCTTGATTCCTGTCTCGATTTCCACTGTTGCCCAGTGATGCATCAAATAAGTTATCTACTGTAACCTATTGAGGTGTGAAACAAATTTAATTTCGGTTTTGATTTTTATTGCAGCCTGTTTAGGCGTCAACAAACGTGGTTTCAATTTTGAATTGTACTGCAGCCTGTTTAGGCGTCAAACTAAGTTTGATTCCTGTTTCGATTTCCACTGCTGCCCATTGACGCATGAAATAACCTATTGAGATGTTAAACAACTTTAATTTCGGTTTTACTTTCACTGCAGCCTTTTTAGGCGTCAAAAAACATGGTTCCTATTTTCAATTCTACTGCTGCCTGTTTAGGCGTCAAACTAAGCTTGATTCCTGTCTCGATTTCCACTGCTGCCCATTGACGCATCAAATAAGTTATCTACTGTAACCTATTGAGGTGTGAAACAAATTTAATTTCGGTTTTGATTTTTATTGCAGCCTGTTTAGGCGTCAACAAACGTGGTTTCAATTTTGAATTGTACTGCAGCCTGTTTAGGCGTCAAACTAAGTTTGATTCCTGTTTCGATTTCCACTGCTGCCCATTGACGCATCAAATAACCTATTGCGATGTTAAACAACTTTAATTTCGGTTTTATTTTCACTGCAGCCTTTTTAGGCGTCAAAAAACATGGTTCCTATTTTCAATTCTACTGCTGCCTGTTTAGGCGTCAAACTAAGCTTGATTCCTGTCTCGATTTCCACTGCTGCCCATTGACGCATCAAATAAGTTATCTACTGTAACCTATTGAGGTGTAAAACAATCTTAATTTTGGTTTTGAGTTTTATTGCAGCCTGTTTAGGCGTCAACAAACGTGGTTTCAATTTTGAATTGTACTGCAGCCTGTTTAGGCATCAAACTTACCTTGATTCCTGTCTCGATTTCCACTGCTGCTCATTGACGCATCAAATAACCTATTTAGATGTTAAAAAAGTTTAATTTCAGTTTTATTTTCACTGCAGCCTGTTTAGGCGTCAACAAATGTGGTTGCCATTTTGAATTCTACTGCAGCCGGCCATCGGATGCTTCCACCGTGGAGGAAGGAAAAAATAAATAAAAAATCTCAGCCCGGCCCCTCCTGCTCCCTTCGTCTTGTCGAGAAACGTGGCTTCCCTCAGAGACACTGGCGGTCACCACACCCGTGGCCACACCCCTCTGACTTTCAGGTTGTACAGGTACGACCATATAATCTCACTAAAACACTAGTAACACAATAAGCAGATAAGGGATTTTCCAGAATTATCCTAGTAAATATGTCTAATAACTGTCAAGATTATTTGTTGACGATCCCCAAAATGCAGGGATGGAGGCAGGCATGGAGTGAGCAAACATGATTTTAATATAAATACTAAGACAAAACCAAACAAAGGGTTCAAACCAAAAGCGCGCACGTGGGCGGATAAAAAAACAAAAGTCCTTTAGCATAGAAGCTAACAAGAAACAAAAAGGAACTTTAGCATGGAAGCTAGAGGATAACAAACAGAAAAACTGGAAATAGCTATGGCTAACAAAAACAGCTTACCGCTATGACGACAAGGACAAGATGTAGCACGACAGGTAATAGCTGAAATCAAAACGACGTGACAAGAGCGACATGTGGCAACGACGATAAAAACGATCCAGCACTGACTAGAAGACAAAGTGGGTACAAATAGGAGCGGGCTGATTGACAACGGGTGTGGCCAGGTGCCAATCAGCCGCAGATGAGGTGACAAGTGAAGTAAAGTGAATTATATTTATATAGCGCTTTTCTCTAGTGACTCAAAGCGCTTTACATAGTGAAACCCAATATCTAAGTTACATTTAAACCAGTGCGGGTGGCACTGGGAGCAGGTGGGTAAAGTGCCTTGCCCAAAGACACAACGGCAGTGACTAGGATGGCGGAAGCGGGAATCGAACCCGCAACCCTCAAGTTGCTGACACGCCCGCTCTACCAACCGAGCTATGCCGCCAGCACACAGGCAGACAAACAGGAAGCTGAACCAAAATAAGAGCACTTGACAGGAACTAAAGACAGGAAATACTAAACACAGAGTGCAGAGGAAAAAACTAAAACATAGACAAACTGTCAGGGGGAAAGCCTGACAATAACTTCTGAATCGCTCTGCCGTCCAGTTTTTATCATTATTTTTTTTTCTCGTCCTTCACTCTCACTTTCCTCATCCACGAATCTTTCGTCCTCGCTCAAATTAATGGGGAAATCGTCGCTCTCTTGGTGCGAATCGCTCTCGCTGCAGGTGGCCATGATTATAAACAATGTTCAGATGTGAGGAGCTCTACAACCCGTGACGTCACGCGCACATTGTCTGCTACTTCCTGTACAGGCAAGGCTTTTTTATTAGCGACCAAAAGTTGCGAACTTTATGGTCGATGTTCTCTACTAAATCCTTTCAGCAAAAATATGGCAATATCGCAAAATGATCAAGTATGACACATAGAATAATAATAATAATAATGGATTAGATTTATATCGCACTTTTCTATTGTTAGATACTCAATGCGCTCACAGAGAAGTGGGAACCCATCATTCATTCACACCTGGTGGTGGTAAGCTACATCTGTAGCCACAGCTGCCCTGGGGTAGACTGACAGAAGCGTGACTGCCAGTTTGCGCCTACGGCCCCTCCGACCACCACCTATCATTCATTCATCATTCATTCATTCACTAATGTGAGCGGCACCGGGGGCAAGGGTGAAGTGTCCTGCCCAAGGACACAACGGCAGCGATTTGGATGTCAATAGGTGTCAATATTTTTTTCCTAGTCCTTCACTCTCACTTTCCTCATCCACGAATCTTTCATCCTCGCTCAAATAAATGGGGAAATCGTCGCTCTCTCGGTCCGAATCGCTCTTGCTGCTGGTGGCCATGATTGTAAACAATGTTCAGATGTAAGGAGCTCCACAACCAGTGACGTCACGCGCACATTGTCTGCTACTTCCGGTACAGGCAAGGCTTTTTTATTAGCGACCAAAAGTTGCGAACTTTATCGTCGATGTTCTCTACTAAATCCTTTCAGCATAAATATGGCAATATCGCGAAATTATCAAGTATTACACATAGAATAATAATAATGGATTAGATTTATATCGCGCTTTTCTATTGTTATATACTCAAAGCGCTCACAGAGAAGTGGGAACCCATCATTCATTCACACTTGGTGGTGGTAAGCTACATCTGTAGCCACAGCTGCCCTGGGGTAGACTGACGGAAGCGTGGCTTCCAGTTTGCGCCTACGGCCCCCTCCGACCACCACCAATCATTCATTCATCATTCATTCATTCACCAGTGTGAGCGGCACCGGGGGCAAGGGTGAAGTGTCCTGCCCAAGGACACAACGGCAGCGATTTGGATGTCAATAGGTGTCAATATTTTTTTTCTAGTCCTTCACTCTCACTTTCCTCATCCACGAATCTTTCATCCTCGCTCAAATAAATGGGGAAATCGTCGCTCTCTCGGTCCGAATCGCTCTCGCTGCTGGTGGCCATGATTGTAAACAATGTTCAGATGTGAGGAGCTCCACAACCCGTGACGTCACGCGCACATCGTCTGCTACTTCCGGTACAGGCAAGGCTTTTTTATTAGCGACCAAAAGTTGCGAACTTTATCGTCGATGTTCTCTACTAAATCCTTTCAGCATAAATATGGCAATATCGCGAAATGATCAAGTATGACACATAGAATAATAATAATAATAATGGATTAGATTCATATCGCACTTTTCTATTGTTAGATACTCAACGCGCTCACAGAGAAGTGGGAACCCATCATTCGTTCACACCTGGTGGTGGTAAGCTACATCTGTAGCCACAGCTGCCCTGGGGTAGACTGACGGAAGCGTGGCTTCCAGTTTGCGCCTACGGCCCCTCCGACCACCACCAATCATTCATTCATCATTCATTCATTCACTAGTGTGAGCGGCACCGGGGGCAAGGGTGAAGTGTCCTGCCCAAGGACACAACGGCAGCGATTTGGATGTCAATAGGTGTCAATATTTTTTTTCTAGTTCTTCACTCTCACTTTCCTCATCCACGAATCTTTCATTCTCGCTCAAATAAATGGGGAAATCGTCGCTCTCTCGGTCCGAATCGCTTTAGCTGCTGGTGGCCATGATTGTAAACAATGTTCAGATGTGAGGAGCTCCACAACCCGTGACGTCACGCGCACATCGTCTGCTACTTCCGGTACAGGCAAGGCTTTTTTATTAGCGACCAAAAGTTGCGAACTTTATGGTCGATGTTCTCTACTAAATCCTTTCAGCATAAATATGGCAATATCGCGAAATTATCAAGTATTACACATAGAATAATAATAATGGATTAGATTTATATCGCGCTTTTCTATTGTTATATACTCAAAGCGCTCACAGAGAAGTGGGAACCCATCATTCATTCACACCTAGTGGTGGTAAGCTACATCTGTAGCCACAGCTGCCCTGGGGTAGACTGACGGAAGCGTGGCTGCCAGTTTGCGCCTACGGCCCCTCCGACCACCACCAATCATTCATTCATCATTCATTCATTCACCAGTGTGAGCGGCACCAAGGGGCAAGGGTGAAGTGTCCTGCCCAAGGACACAACGGCAGCGATTTGGATGTCAATAGGTGTCAATATTTTTTTTCTAGTCCTTCACTCTCACTTTCCTCATCCACGAATCTTTCATCCTCGCTCAAATTAATGGGGAAATCGTCGCTCTCTCTGTCCGAATCGCTCTAGCTGCTGGTGGCCATGATTGTAAACAATGTTCAGATGTGAGGAGCTCCACAACCCGTGACGTCACGCGCACATCGTCTGCTACTTCCGGTACAGGCAAGGCTTTTTTATTAGCGACCAAAAGTTGCGAACTTTATCGTCGATGTTCTCTACTAAATCCTTTCAGCATAAATATGGCAATATCGCAAAATGATCAAGTATGACACATAGAATGGAGCTGCTATCCCCGTTTGAATCAGTAGGCCTTTAACCACTGGACTATCGTCCGTCTTGTGGATTTATGTTTTTTTTTATACACAAATGTAATCGAGGACCCCTGACTCAGTAAAGTATGATGAGGTAGAACAAAATACAATCAACCAGAGTGGGGTTTGAACCTAGCACCTTTCATTCCGAGTCAGCAGTCTTAGCCCCTGGTCTTTCCACAGGTTTTGGAGGCATAAAAAAATGAGGTAATACACGTCTTTAAATCTCTGGATTGATGAACTAATGTGCTGTTCATACTAGAATGGATCTGCTATCCCCGTTTGAATAAGAAAATCTCATTTCAGTAGGCCTTTAAGGGCTCCACAAAAGCCCCCCCCCCTTTTCTTGGGCAGCCATCTTGGACTACCGCGTCCTCGCTGGCTGTTGTTGTCGTCGGCGTCCAAACGTCCTCCGGCCTCGCACATCAAAGCTCCGTCAACGCCTTCTAAGGGAGGAAAGGGGTGGGGCTTAAAGCTCGGACCCCGTCTGGGCCCCCTCGGAGTGTGTTTACATGGCACAAAGTACGCCGAGGCTCCTTTTGCTGAGCCAGCACAAAAGCGCCTGAGGTGGAAGCCCAGCCACTGATCGCGTTCCAGAAGAACAATCCGCCTCCGCTCTCGCTGATCCGTCACGAGCAGGTGCTGTTTGTCCGACCCGCTTAGGAGGGACGGGACCGGAGATCCTCTACTCGCCACGGGAGTCTCACTCTGACGCCCTCTTATTTTTTTGTGTTGACCTCGAAACTGATCATTTCTATTCGCATTAGACTATCCATCCATCCATTTACTACCGCTTATTCCCTTTTGGGGTCACAGGGAGCGCTGGCGCCTATCTCAGCTACAATCAGGCGGAAGGCAGGGTACACCCTGGACAAGTCGCCGCCTCATCGCAGACATTAGACTATGTTTACCTTTTTTTTGTCATCCATCCATTTTCTACCGCTTATTCCCTTTTGGGGTCACAGGGGGCGCTGGCGCCTATCTCAGCTACAATCATGCGGAAGGCGGGGTACACCCTGGACAAGTCGCCACCTTATCGCAAACATTAGACTATGTTTACCTTTTTTTTTTCATCCATCCATTTCTACCGCTTATTCCCTTTCGGGGTCACAGGGGGTGCTGGCGCCTATCTCAGCTACAATCAGGCGGAAGGCGGGGTACACCCTGGACAAGTCGCCACCTCATCGCAGACATTAGACTATGTTTACCTTTTTTTTTTCATCCATCCATTTACTACCGCTTATTCCCTTTTGGGGTCACGGGGGGTGCTGGCGCCTATCTCAGCTACAATCCGGCGGAAGGCGGGGTACACCCTGGACAAGTCGCCTCCTCATCATTAGACTATGTTTACCTTTTTTTTTCATCCATCCATTTACTACCGCTTATTCCCTTTTGGGGTCACGGGGGGTGCTGGCGCCTATCTCAGCTACAATCAGGCGGAAGGCGGGGTACACCCTGGACAAGTCGCCACCTCATCGCAGACAGACTATGTTTACCATTTTTTTTTCATCGATCCATTTCCTACCGCTTATTCCGTTTTGGGGTCACAGGGGGCGCTGGCGCCTATCTCAGCTAAAATCGGGCGGAAGGCGGGGTACACCCTGGACAAGTCGCCACCCATCGCAGACTTTAGACTATGTTTACCTTTTTTTTTTCATCCATCAATTTTCTACCGCTTATTCTCTTTTGGGGTCACAGGGGGCGCTGGCGCCTATCTCAGCTACAATCAGGCGGAAGGCGCCGTACACCCTGGACAAGTCGCCACCCATCGCAGACTTTAGACTATGTTTACCTTTTTTTTTTCATCCATCAATTTTCTACCGCTTATTCCCTTTTGGGGTCACAGGGGGCGCTGGCGCCTATCTCAGCTACAATCAGGCGGAAGGCGCCGTACACCCTGGACAAGTCGCCACCCATCGCAGACTTTAGACTATGTTTACCTTTTTTTTTCATCCATCTATTTTCTACCGCTTATTCCCTTTTGGGGTCACGGGGGAGGCTGGCGCCTATCTCAGCTACAATCGGGCGGAAGGCGGGGTACACCCTGGACAAGTCACCACCTCATCGCAGACAGACTATGTTTACCATTTTTTTTTCATCCATCCATTTCCTACCGCTTATTCCGTTTTGGGGTCACAGGGGGCGCTGGCGCCTATCTCAGCTAAAATCGGGCGGAAGGCGGGGTACACCCTGGACAAGTCACCACCTCATCGCAGACAGACTATGTTTACCATTTTTTTTTCATCCATCCATTTCCTACCGCTTATTCCGTTTTGGGGTCACAGGGGGCGCTGGCGCCTATCTCAGCTAAAATCGGGCGGAAGGCGGAGTACACCCTGGACAAGTCACCACCTCATCGCAGACAGACTATGTTTACCATTTTTTTTTCATCCATCCATTTCCTACCGCTTATTCCGTTTTGGGGTCGCGGGGGGCGCTGGCGCCTATCTCAGCTACAATCGGGCGGAAGGCGGAGTACACCCTGGACAAGTCACCACCTCATCGCAGACAGACTATGTTTACCATTTTTTTTTCATCCATCCATTTCCTACCGCTTATTCCGTTTTGGGGTCACAGGGGGCGCTGGCGCCTATCTCAGCTAAAATCGGGCGGAAGGCGGGGTACACCCTGGACAAGTCGCCACCTCATCGCAGACATTAGACTATGTTTACCTTTTTTTTTTCATCCATCCATTTACTACCGCTTATTCCCTTTTGGGGTCACGGGGGGTGCTGGCGCCTATCTCAGCTACAATCCGGCGGAAGGCGGGGTACACCCTGGACAAGTCGCCACCTCATCGCAGACATTAGACTATGTTTACCTTTTTTTTTTCATCCATCCATTTACTACCGCTTATTCCCTTTTGGGGTCACAGGGGGCGCTGGCGCCTATCTCAGCTACAATCAGGCGGAAGGCGGGGTACACCCTGGACAAGTCGCCACCTCATCGCAGACATTAGACTATGTTTACCTTTTTTTTTTCATCCATCCATTTACTACCGCTTATTCCCTTTTGGGGTCACGGGGGGTGCTGGCGCCTATCTCAGCTACAATCCGGCGGAAGGCGGGGTACACCCTGGACAAGTCGCCCCCTCATCATTAGACTATGTTTACCTTTTTTTTTCATCCATCCATTTACTACCGCTTATTCCCTTTTGGGGTCACGGGGGGTGCTGGCGCCTATCTCAGCTACAATCAGGCGGAAGGCGGGGTACACCCTGGACAAGTCGCCACCTCATCGCAGACAGACTATGTTTACCATTTTTTTTTCATCCATCCATTTACTACCGCTTATTCCCTTTTGGGGTCACGGGGGGTGCTGGCGCTTATCTCAGCTACAATCGGGCGGAAGGCGGGGTACACCCTGGATAAGTCGCCACCTCATCGCAGACATTAGACTATGTTTACCTTTTTTTTTTCATCCATCAATTTTCTACCGCTTATTCCCTTTTGGGGTCACAGGGGGCGCTGGCGCCTATCTCAGCTACAATCAGGCGGAAGGCGGGGTACACCCTGGACAAGTCGCTACCCATCGCAGACTTTAGACTATGTTTACCTTTTTTTTTCATCCATCTATTTTCTACCGCTTATTCCCTTTTGGGGTCACGGGGGAGGCTGGCGCCTATCTCAGCTACAATCGGGCGGAAGGCGGAGTACACCCTGGACAAGTCACCACCTCATCGCAGACAGACTATGTTTACCATTTTTTTTTCATCCATCCATTTCCTACCGCTTATTCCGTTTTGGGGTCACAGGGGGCGCTGGCGCCTATCTCAGCTAAAATCGGGCGGAAGGCGGGGTACACCCTGGACAAGTCGCCACCTCATCGCAGACATTAGACTATGTTTACCTTTTTTTTGTCATCCATCCATTTTCTACCGCTTATTCCCTTTTGAGGTCACGGGGGAGGCTGGCGCCTATCTCAGCTACAATCAGGCGGAAGGCAGGGTACACCCTGGACAAGTCGCCACCTCATCGCAGACATTAGACTATGTTTACCTTTTTTTTTTCATCCATCCATTTCTACCGCTTATTCCCTTTTGAGGTCACGGGGGGTGCTGGCGCCTATCTCAGCTACAATCAGGCGGAAGGCGGGGTACACCCTGGACAAGTCGCCACCTCATCGCAGACATTAGACTATGTTTACCTTTTTTTTTTCATCCATCCATTTTCTACCGCTTATTCCCTTTTGGGGTCACGGGGGGCGCTGGCGCCTATCTCAGCTACAATCAGGCGGAAGGCGTGATACACCCTGGACAAGTCGCCACCTCATCGCAGACATTAGACTATGTTTACCTTTTTTTTTTCATCCATCCATTTTCTACCGCTTATTCCCTTTTGGGGTCACAGGGGGCGCTGGCGCCTATCTCAGCTACAATCAGGCGGAAGGCGGGGTACACCCTGGACAAGTCGCCACCTCATCGCAAACATTAGACTATGTTTACCTTTTTTTTTTCATCCATCCATTTCTACCGCTTATTCCCTTTTGGGGTCACAGGGGGTGCTGGCGCCTATCTCAGCTACAATCAGGCGGAAGGCGGGGTACACCCTGGACAAGTCGCCACCTCATCGCAGACATTAGACTATGTTTACCATTTTTTTTCATCCATCCATTTCCTACCGCTTATTCCCTTTTGGGGTTGCGGGGGGCGCTGGCGCCTATCTCAGCTACAATCGGGCGGAAGGCGGGGTACACCCTGGACAAGTCGCCACCTCATCGCAGACATTAGACAATGTTTACCTTTTTTTGTCATGTTTTTTTTTTTTTTTTTAATTGTTATTCATGAAAAGGAGAATAAAGGGATTTTTTTGTGGAAGGTAACATGTCGGCTGGTGGGGGCGCTAAAGTGCTAAAGTGCATATGGTGACTGGGTGTCAATGTGGTCTTGTGTGCCGTGTGATAATAGAGCTGGCAGCCGGCATGGCGAGGGTGTGTGTGTGTGTGTGTGTGTGTGTGTGTGCGTGTGTGTGTGTGTGTGTGTGTGTGTGTGTGTGTGTGTGTGTGTGTGTGTGTACGTGGCATATACATATTCACAGGAGTGTGTATCCATGTGTGTGTGTGTGTGTGTGTGTGTGGTTACCAGGGAAATGGATGTGTTGGCCTCATCAGAGTGTCTCCAGCTGGTGGAGAGGCTTCGGAAGCGCCGCCTTGGCAACGCTGCGGTCAGGGGGGAGTTTGCATCTGTGCCGCCTTGGCAGCCGCCCGGGTTGAGACTGTGGAGGTGGGTGGTGGGGCGCCGGGTGGGCGGGGCTTCTAGGGAGAGGTTGAAAGCCGCTGTCTTTCCTTTTATTGGAACATCACAACTTTATTCACATCAATTAGGGGTTCGGGGACTTTGTTTTTCTGTGGACTCAAACTTTTTTTTTTTTTGTATATTTATGATGACTTTGCCTCAGTTATATTATGAAAGTATAATGTTCCTTTTATATATTGTGATATTTTTTTTATTGATTATCTAATTAAGTTTTTTATACATAAAAAAGTATAATTATTCTAATATCTAATTATTATAATGTATAGTTATTTTTTTGTATATTTATATTTTTGCCCTAGTTATGAAAATATAATGTTCCTCTTATAAATGTTTTTTTTTGTTATTTGCTATTTAAGTTTTTTTTTTTTATAAAAAAAAATTATTACTCTAATATGTAATTATTATAATATGTAGTGATTTTTTTGGTATATTTATGACTTTGCCCTAGTTATATTATGAAATTATAAAGTTACTCTTATAAATTTAGATTTTTTTAGTTGTTATTTGATATTTAAGTTTTTTTAATAAAAAGTTTTTTTTTGTATATTTATGACTTTGCCCTAGTTATATAATGAAATTATAATGTTCCTCTTATAAATTTAAATTGTTTTTGTTATTTGTTATTTAATTCATTTTTTTAATAAAATGTATTATTATTATAATATCTAATGATTAAAATATATAGTCTTTTTTTTTTGTATATTTATGATTTTGCCCTAGTTATATTATTAAATTATAATGTTCCTCTTATACATTTTGATTTTTTTTTGTTATTTGTTATTAAATTTAAAAAAATTATTAAAAAAATAATATCTAATTAATAAAATATATGGTGATTTTTTATTGTATATTTATGACTTTTTCCTAGTTATACTTTGAAATTATAAGGTTCCTCTTATAATTTTTTATTTTTTTTTGTTATTTGTTATTTAATTAAATATTCTTAATAAAAAGTATTATTATTCTAATATCTAATTATTAAAATGTGTAGTGATATTTTTGTATATTTATGACTTTGCCCTAGTTATAATCTGAAATTATAATGTTCCTCTTAAAAATTTTGATTTTTTATTATTTATTTGCTATTTAGTTTTTTTTAATAAAAAGTATTATTATAATATCTAATTATTATAATATTTTGTGATTTTTTGTATATTTATGACTTATATATATGTATATATATATTTGTATTAAACGCTATAATTTATGTAAAAAATCTTAAATATATATATATATTTATGTGTATTATATATTAAAAGTTATACATTACATACATTACATATATTATTATTTTTTATTTTCTAATTTTCTAATTTTACTTTAAAGATCTGTGTTTTTAAAATGTAATTCTTGTACAATTAGTTTCCCTTGCAAACGCATGTTTTGTAATTCCTTTCAACATAACATTAAGTAATTTTTTTTTCTAAAATAGACAAAAATCTTGTAAAATTAGGAATATTGAAAAGTGTGAAATTACAAATATATATTCCTGCAAAACCGGCGTCTATTTTTCTCCCGTTCCCTCTAAAATAATGACTTAAAAAAAAATAAAGTAAATCATCTCAATTTTGACGAAGCAGCTCCTTTGTTGGGTGTCCCTAATACAATGTCCAGTCAGCTCCTCCTCCCTCTGCCGTGTCCTCCGCCTCCTCGTTTCCGTATCATTTTTCTTCCCCCGTCCTTCCATTCGTCACTTTATGAAGTCGCCCTCATTTATCCTTCTTTTCCTCCTCGCCTTCTGCTCGTTTTAGCCTGGCCTCCTTGAAACTTCTCCATCCTTCTGTCTCTCTGTCTTTGTCCACGTCCTTGTTAGCGCCGCTGCACTGCCCTCGTCCTCCAGCGGGGGCGCTGTGATTCTTTGTGCCTTGATTCTCGCAGAACTGTGGTCTCTGCGATCTTCAAACTTGTTTTTTTTTATTTAGGGCCACATCACAAGTATGGCAGCCCTCAGAGGGCCAAATTAATTGAAGTGGCAGATCACATTAAATGATGTGGCAGACCTTGAATAACATAGCAGGGACTATTAATGAAGTGATGGACCATAAACATCACCTTACTGGTCACTTAAGTGATTTGATGGGCCGTTTTAAATGTTGTGATGGACCACCTTAAATGACGTGATGGGCCACTTTAAATGACGAGACGGGCCACATTCAGTCACATGACGAACCAGATTGAAGGACATAACGAGCCACCTTAAATGAGGTGGCAGATCACACTAAATGATGTGGCAGACCTTGAATAACGTAGCAGGGACTATTAATGAAGTGATGGACCATAAACATCACCTTACTGGTCACTTAAGTGATGTGATGGGCCGTTTTAAATGTTGTGATGGACCACTTTAAATGATGGAATGGGCCACTTTAAATAATGGGACGGGCCACATTCAATGACATGACGAACCAGATTGAAGGACATAACGAGCCACCTTAAATGACGTGACGTGCCACCTTAAAATATTGGGCAGACCACTTTAAATGACATGACGGACCACGTTGAAAGAAATGATGAGCCACCGCAATACACCGCTTCCCACCTACATCTTTCTTCTTTGATGTTTCCATTATTAATTGAACAAATTGCAAAAGATTCAGCAACACAGATGTCCAGAATACTGTGTAATTATGCGATTAAAGCAGACGACTTATAGCTGGGATCGGGCTGGAACAAAATGTCCGCTACAATCCAAGACGTCAAGCGCAAGCGTCATCATACCGTGACGTTATCAACAGGATACTTTGATTGGTTGATACTTTTATTAGTAGATTGCACATTGCAGTACATATTCCGTACAATTGACCAATAAATGGTAACCCCCCAATAAGTTTGTCAACTTGTTTAAGTCGGGGTCCACGTTAATCAATTCGCGCGAAATATAAAATTGCAATTTAGTAAACTAAAGCGGCCGTATTGGCATGTGTTGCAATGTTAAGATTTCATCATTGATATATAAACTATCAGACTGCGTGGTCGGTAGTAGTGGCTTTCGGTAGGCCTGACTTAGAAGGAAAAGTTACTGGGCTCGAACCTCACTCTGGTTGGCTTTATTTTATTCCACCTCATCATACTTTACCGAGCCAGGAGTCCTCGATTACATTTGTGTATGAAAAAAACTATCTTCACCAGACCAAATATAACCCAGTGGTTAAGACTGCTGACTTGGAATGAGTGGTACTGGGCTTCGGTAGGCCTGACTTAGAAGGAAAAGTTACTGGGCTCGAACCTCACTCTGGTTGGCTGTATTTTGTTCCACCTCATCATACTTTACCGAGCCAGGGGTCCTCGATTACTTTTGTGTCTGGAAAAAAATATCTTCACAAGACGAAATATAACCCAGTGGTTAAGACTGCTGACTTGGAATGAGTGGTACTGGGCTCGAACATGACTTGTGATCAAAAACTTGGTCCCCATTCCAAATGATAACCAGCATTTGTGTGTGTGTTGTGTGTGTATGAGTTCCGTGTCGGGCGTCACGTCCAGCGCGTCTGGCCACGTGGCGGCCTCGTCTTTCCCAGGAAGATGCGTCCGCTTCCTGTAGAGTTTGAGAAAGGTTGTGGAAATGTCTCCGATAGTCCACTTCCTGTCTGAGCTAACGGCCGCGTCGAGCCGCCTGTCACGGATCAATCACGGCGGTCAGGTGTTTGAGGAGCGGCCCATTAGAGAGGAGAACCTCACAAAGGTCAACCGGGGGAGTAAATGTGTGTGTGTGTGTTCATGTGTGTGTGTGTGTGTGTGTGTGTGTGTTGTCAGCCATGTTTGTTAGCATGAATCCTTAAAGAGTTGGATTAATAATTCCCACACAGTGGCTGATGTGAAAAATGCATGGCCATGAGGCGAAGGTGTTTATTGGTGTGTGTGTGTGTGTGTGTGTGTGTGTGTGATTGTGTGTGTGTGTGCAACAATGGTGTGCGCCAAGCAGAAGCGGCACATCTTGTCGTTCTTCATGTGGCCTGAGATTCTTTCCTAATGAGCGAGGCCCGGTGTGATTTGTGCAGACGCTCTCAAGACGTCGTCAACTTTCCACGCTGAAAGGCTGCTTTGAAAGGAAGTTGTGAGACGCCGGGTGCTCAGCAGCCAGATAGATGTTTCCTTTGCTTTATTTTGAAAGGACGCGCTTTGAGTCGTCAGCAGGAAGCGAGAGGGACGTGATGATTAGAAGGCTTGACGTCTTCCCCGGGTCACCGGAATCTCCAACTCGCAGCAAGAAGCGGAAAGGTGAGCGCAACCCTTGAAGAACTTTTTGCGTGTTGGCGTTCGCCGTTTAAAGGCCGCGTCTTGTCATGTGACCACCAACAGGCCCCCCCCCCCCCACCACACACACACACACACACTCCGCCTGACTAAACGAGCTGACTGAAAAATAACTTTTAGTTTGTCCTCCTTTGCACTTTCTCACCCGCTAACGCCTCCAGATCGTCACACGGTCGCTGTACACGTCTGTGCAAATGTTTTGGGACACCCTCATATCATATCAGAACTTTTTTTTTTTTTTAAGTCCATAGATTTTACGGTAAAAAAAAAAAAATACTGTACATTTTACGGTAAAAAGAAATTTTTTGATTTTACGTGAAAAATTTTTTTTTCAAAACAGACTACATTTTTGGGTTAAAAATAACAACCGTAGATTTTACGGTAAAAAAAAAAAAACTAAACAAAAAAAGACTATAAATTTTACAGAAAAAAAAACCTTAAGATTTTACCGTAAACAAACAACTAGATTTTACCTAAAAAAAAAGAATAGATTTTATGGTATAAAAAAAAAAATTACAAAAAAACTATAGATTTTACAGGAAGAAAAAAAATAACTTAAGATTTTACCGTAAACAAACAACTAAATTTTACATAAAAAACACCTTTTGATTTTACATTAAAAAAAGAAAGAAAAAAAAGAATAGATTTTCTGGCAAAAGAAAAAATCCTAAACAAAAAACAACTTTGGATGTTATGGTAAAAACTACAAAAAAAAACGACAGATTTTACAGTAAAAAAAACAACTATGTTTTACGGTAAGAAAAAGACCATACATTTTATGGTAAAAAAATAAAAAGACTAGATTTTACGTTAAAATTTTTGGGTGATTTTACGTTTAAAAAAAAATTTTTTTTTAAAAAGACTAGATTTTCTGGTTAAAAAAACAACTGTAGATTTCACGGTAAAAAAAATAAATAAATAAAAACGATAAGAGATTTTACAACAAAAAAAAAACAACTTAAGATTTGACCGTAAACAAACGAGTAGATTTTATGTAAAAAAAAAAAAAAAAACTTTTGATTTTACATTAAAAAAAAAAAAGAGAAAGAAATAGGATAGATTTTCTGGTTAAAAAAAAACAAAAACAACAAAAAAAAAACAACTTTGGATTTTATGGTATAAAAAAAAAAAAAACATACTATGGATTTTACAATTAAAAAAACAACTATGTTTTATGGTAAGAAAAAGACCATACATTTTATGGTAAAAAAAACCCGACTACATTTTACTTAAAAAAAATTTAAAATTAAAAAAACTAGATTTTCTGGTAAAAAACAAACCAAAAAACTGTAGATTTTACAGTAAAAAAAAAAACACAACTAGGTTTTACTGTAAAAAAAAAAAAAAAAGACAGTAGATTTCAAGGTAAAAAAAAAATTAACCAAATAACGACTATAGATTTTACAATTCCAAAAAAAGACTGTAGATTTTATGGTGAAAAAAAAGACAACTATAGATTTTACTTTATAAAAAAAAGCGAATTTGGGTTTTACGGTAAAAAAAGAAAAAAAAAACACCATAGATTTTACAGGAAAAAAACAAAAGAAACGACTAGATTTTACAGTAAAAAAAAAAGACTGTAGATTTTACAGTTTAAAAAACAACAACTAGATTTTACGGTAAAAAAGACTGTAGATTTTAAGATATAAAAAAAGGACTGTAGATTTTACAGAAAAAAAAAGACCATCAATTTTACGGTAAAAAAATACATTGGTAGATTGTAAAAACGACTGAAGATTTTATGGTAAAAAAAAAAAAAAGCGAATTCGAGTTTTACAGTAAAAAACAACAACAACTATAGATTTTACAGGGAAAAAACAAAAAACGACTAGGTTTAACGGTAAAAAAATAAAAAAAGGACTGCAGATTTTAAGGTAAAAAAAACTTAACCAAAAAAATGACTGTATATTTTACAGCACAAAAACAAAAAACAACTATAGATTTTACAGTAATAAAAAAAGACTGTATATTTTACAGTAAAAAAACAACAACTAGGTTTTACGGTAAAAAAACAAAAACAACTGTAAATTTTAAGGTAAAATAAAAATTAACAAAAAAACGACTATAAATTTACGGTACAAAAACAAAAAACAACTATAGGTTTTACAGTAAAAAAAAAGACTAGATTTTATGGTGAAAAAAAGACAACTATAGATTTTAACGTTATTAAAAAAAGAAAATTCGGGTTTTACGGTAAAAAAAATGTTATAGATTTTACAGTAAAAAAAAATAAAACGTCTAGATTTTACAGTAAAAAAAACCCTGTATATTTTACAGTTAAAAAAAACAACTAGGTTTTATGGTAAAAAAAAACGACTGTAGATTTTAAGGCAAAAGAAACTTAACAAAAAACGACTATAGATTTTACAGTACAAAAAAAAAGACAACTATAGATTTTACAGTAAAAACAAAAATTACTGTAGATTTTATCGTGAAAAAAACTATAGATTTTACGGCATAAAAAAAAGAGAATTTGGGTTTTACAGTAAAAAAAAAAAAAACACAGACTATAGATTTTACAGTAAGAAAAAACGAAAAACGACTAGATTTTACAGTTGAAAAAAAGAAGACTGTATATTTTACAAATAAAAAAACAACTAGGTTTTACTGTAAAAAAAAATTACTGTAGATTTTAAGGTAAAAGAAACTTAACAAAAAACGACTATAGATTTTACAGTACAAAAAAAAAGACAACTATAGATTTTAGTATATAAAAAAAAGCAAATTCGGGTTTTATGGTTAAAAAAACAACTATAGATTTTACAGTAAAAAAAAACAAAAAAAAAACAACTACATTTTTCAGTAAAAAACTAAAAAAAAATGACTATATTTTACTGTAAAAAAAGACTGTAGATTTTACAGTTCAAAAACAACAACTAGGTTTTACGGTAAAAAAAAACACTGTAGATTTTACAGTAAAAAAAACAACTAGGTTTTATGGGGAAAAAAAGACTGTAGATTTTAAGGTAAAAAAACTGAACAAAAAACGACTATAGATTTTACAGTAAAAAAAAAAAATACTGTAGATTTTACAGTAAAAAAAAGACTATCAATTTGTAACAGAAAAACGACTATAAATTTTACGGTACAAAAACAAAAAACGACTATAGATTTTACAGTAAAAAAAAAAAAAGACTGTAGATTTTATGGTGAAAAAAAAACTATAGATTTTACGGCATAAAAAAAAGAGAATTTGGGTTTTACAGTAAAAAAAAAAAACACAGACTATAGATTTTACAGTAAGAAAAAAACAAAAAATGACTAGATTTTACAGTAAAAAAAAAGAAGACTGTATATTTTACAAATAAAAAAAACAACTAGGTTATACCGTAAAAAAAAAAAAAAAGACTAGATTTTAAGATAAAAGAAACTTAACAGAAAACGACTGTAGATTTTACAGTACCAAAAAAAAGACTGTAAAATTTTTGGTGAAAAAAAAAAAAACAACTATAGATTTTAGTAAAAAAAAAAAGCGAATTTGGGTTTAATGGTTAAAAAAAACAACTATTGATTTTACAGTAAAAAAAAAAAGACTGTAGATTTTATGGTGAAAAAAAAACCTATAGATTTTACGGCATACAAAAAAAGAGAATTTGGGTTTTACGGTTAAAAAAACAAAACACCGACTATAGATTTTACAGTAAAAAAAAAATGACTAGATTTTACAGAAAAACAAGGAGACTGTATATTTGACAAATAAAAAACAACTAGGTTTTACGGTAAAAAAAAACAACAAAAAAAAACAACTGTAGATTTTAAGGTAAACATTTTTAACAAAAAACGACTATAGATTTTACGGTACAAAAAAAAAAAAGACTGTAGAATTTATGGTGGAAAAAAAAGACAATTATAGATTTTACAGTATAAAAAAAAGCGAATTTGGGTTTTACGGTTAAAAAAACGACTATAGATTTAACAGTAAAAAAAAACAAAAAAGACTAGATTCTACAGTTAAAAAGACTGTAGATTTTACAGTTTAAAAACCAAAACTAGGTTTTACGGTAAAAAAAAAAAGACTGTAGATTTTCCAGTGAAAAAACAACTGTTTTTATGGTAAAAAAATATAAAAACAACTGTAGATTTTACACAAAAAAAAAAAAAAGACTGCAGATTTTATGGTGAAAAAAAAACTATAGATTTTACGGCATAAAAAAAAGAGAATTTGGGTTTTACAGTAAAAAAAAACAAAAAACACAGACTATAGATTTTACAGTAAGAAAAAAACAAAAAATGACTAGATTTTACAATAAAAAAAGAAGACTGTATATTTTACAAATAAAAACAACATCTAGGTTTTACGGTAAAAAAAAAACAACAAAAAAAAAACAACTGTAGATTTTAAGGTAAAACATTTTTAACAAAAAACGACTATAGATTTTACGGTACAAAAAAAAAAGACTGTAGAATTTATGGTGGAAAAAAAAGACAATTATAGATTTTACAGTCTAAAAAAAGCGAATTTGGGTTTTACGGTTAAAAAAACGACTATAGATTTAACAGTAAAAACACAAAAAAGACTAGATTTTACGGTAAAAAAAAGACTGTAGATTTTACAGTTAAAAACCAAAACTAGGTTTTACGGTAAAAAAAAAAAGACTGTAGATTTTCCAGTGAAAAAACAACTGTTTTTATGGTAAAAAAATATAAAAACGACTGTAGTTTTAAGGTAAAAAAAAATTCACGAACAACGAGTATAGATTTTACAATAAAAACAAAAAAAAGACCGTAGGTTTTATGGTAAAAAAATATGACTCTGAATTTTAAAAACTATTAAAGATTTTATGGTAAAAACAAAACAAAAAAACTATACATTTTATAATGAAAAAAAGACAAGTATAGTTTTTAAAGTATAGTTTTTACAGTATAAAAAAAAAGTAAAAACAACTTCAAATTTCACAGTAAAAAAAACAAAAAACCACTATAGATGCTAACGTCTGCTATTGTGTGCTCAGCTGTTGTGTAGCTGCGAGCCCACCTTCTTTAACGTTAGTAAACGACTGGAACAAGTTACAAATAAATACAAAATCAAATAGTTCAAGTCAGTCGTTCAACAAAGCACACAATAAATACACTTTTTTCTGCTGCTTTACATTTCTAATTCTGCCTGAAATAACTTTTTTCTTTCTTCTCCCGAACAGCATTCGGTGGTTCCTGCTGGCGACGGCGGGAAAAAAAAAAAAAAAAAAAAAGTGGGCCGCTCACTTTGCAATTAGGGGTTCTTTACAAGGCTGGGAATGATTTGCCATTTTTTTTATTTTTTTAAAAGAAAAACAAACAAACAAAAAAGTGACTTTCAACTGGGAAAGAATATTTAATTGTTTTTTGATGACTTAGGCGGGCGGCGAGGGAATAAGGCCTTTGTAAATATTTAAACACATTCAGCGGCGAGGCAGGATTTCCATTCTGACATTAATGTTTTTAAATGACTGTTATTGTCATCTGCCGCACATATTTGAAAAGGGGGGGGGGGGAAATAACTTGCTATAAATAGCAAACAAATAAATTAACCAAAAAATAAAGGGAAAAAAAAGTTTCTTTTTCCATTATAGCAGAGGGAGAGCGCTGCCTCCTGCGGCCAGAGGGGGGCAGTAGTGAGCTCGCAGCCTTGGACAGAAGGCTGCCACTCAAGCGTTCTAATTTATGATCCATTTCTTTTATAGCTGGGGTGTGCACACACACTTACTGTAATCATTATCTGGACTCAAGTGTTGTCATGGCAACCGACCCCCTCCCTGTGTGTGTGTGTGTGTGTGTGTGTGTTGTTTGACTTGGTGTAAAAGAGCGAGGCAAGGGGCCTTGTTCTTCATCTTAGCCCTTAGCTACATGCAAACACACACACACACACACACACACACACACACACACACACACACACGCACACACGCACACACACACACGCACACACCATGGGAGCTTTTTATTGTTTGTCATCACAGAAGGTGACGTGTGTGTGTGTGTGTGTGTGTGTGTGTTTTGTCAGCTCTGATCCTCCGCTAAACAAACATCACATTTAAAGAACAATATGTGAGAGTCTGTCGTTCGCCGCCATCCGATAACATTTTATGGTGATTTTTGTTTTTTTGTTTTTTTTGTTGATAGAGCAAACCTCAAGACAATTGAACTCTAGAATTCCAACTGTTTATTCGCAGATTAATTGTCAATGTTATTTCTGATTTTTCTTTTGATTTTTAATTTTTTTGGGGCAGAATTTAACCTGCACTCCAAACTTTTTTTTTTCCAGAATATTTTTATTCTTTTTAAACATCCATATTTTTTTTATTTTATTCATTTTATTTATTTCATCTATTTTATTTATTATATATATATATATTTTTTTTAATGTATTTTATTTATTTTGTTTTCATTTTTATTTGTATATTTAAATTTTCTCATGCATCCATCCATATATAATATTTGTGTTATAGATCAGGGGTCCCCAACCACCGGGCCGCGGCCCGATTGGTACCGGCCTGCAGAATTTTTTTAAATTAATTTTTATTTTAAAATTAAATCAACATAAAACACACAATATACACTTACAATTAGTGCACCAACCACAAAAACCTCCCTTTTTCATGACAAAAACGTCCCTTTTTCATGACATAGAAAAAAAAAAAAAAAAAAAAGGATTTCCAATTCCTCCATCCACCCCGCCCACCCCCCACCACCCGGGCCACGGGACAAATTATCAAGCGTTGACCGGTCCGCGGATACAAAAAGGTTGGGGACCACTGTTATAGATGACACACCACATTAGTGTAATGTTTAGAAAATGTATCTCGACAATAGTAGATTATTTAAGTTTTTGCAAAAATTAAATAGTTCCAGGTCAAAATAATTAAATACATGCTTGTAAGGTCATGCAGAACCGCAGAATTCCAACTGTTTATTCACAGAACAATTGTCAGTGTTATTTCTGATTTTTCTTGGGAATTTTTTGTAAAAAATGTACCGGTAACCTGCACTTAAAAAAAAAAAAAATAATAATAATAATAATAATTGTGTGTAAAACATCCATTTTTCAAGTTTCATTTATTAATTGTTAGATTCTTTTTTCTTAATTGTTTTCATTTTGTATTTAATTATATACATTAATAAAATTTGTATTAAAATTGTAATTAAATTTTTTAATTTTAATAAAATTTTAATTAAAATTTTAATAAAAAATTTAATTTTAAGTTAAATGTTTATGCATCCATCCAAATTAGTGTAATGTTTAAACATTTTTATCTCAGTAATAGTAGACTATTTACATTTTTGCAAAACTGAAATAGCGGCAGATTTAAAAAAAAAAGAAAAAGAAAAGAAATATATGCTATGTAAAAAACTTTCAGATTTCCAACTGTTTATTTACATAATAATTCTCAGTGTTATTTCAGATTTTTCTTTGGATTTTTCCTGCGAAAAAATGTAACTTGCACTTCAGAGATTTTTTTATATATTTGTTTTGTAAAACATCCATATTTTAAGTTTTATTTATTTATTTTTATTATGTTTTCATTTTTATTTATATATATATTTTTTTTTTACTTTGTTAATATATTTTTTCATTTAAATTATTATTATTATTATTATTTGTATTTAATTATATACATTAATAAAATATGTATTAAAATTGTAATTAAATTTTTTAATTTTAATAAAATTTTAATTAAAATTGTAATAAAAATTTTAATTTTAAGTTAAATGTTTATGCATCCATCCAAATTAGTGTAATGTTTAAACATTTTTATCTCAGTAATAGTAGACTATTTACGTTTTTGCAAAACTGAAATAGCTGCAGATTTAAAAAAAAAAAAAAGAAAAGAAATATATGCTATGTAAAAAACTTTCAGATTTCCAACTGTTTATTTACATAATAATTCTCAGTGTTATTTCAGATTTTTCTTTGGATTTTTCATGCGAAAAAAATTTAACCTGCACTTCAGAGATTTTTTTTAATATATTTGTTTTGTAAAACATCCATATTTTAAGTTTTATGTATTTATTTTTATTATATTTTCATTTGTATATATATATATATTTGTTTTACTTTGTTAATATATTTTTTCATTTGAATTATTATTATTATTATTTGTATTTTTGTTGTATTTTTTTTTTCATACATCCATCATTATTTCAGCTTTGTGTTAGAGGTGAGGCACCAAATCAGTGTAATGTTTAAAAAATGTATCTCAGTCATAATAAGTTTTTGCTAAAATGACATAGTTGCAGGTCAAAAAAAGGAAATATATAGAACTCCAGAATTCCATCTGTTTATTCACCAAATAATTCTCAGTGTTGATTCTGCTTTTTCTTTGGATTTTCCAGCAAAATAATTTAACCTGCACTTCAGAGATTTTTTTAATATATATTTGTTTTGTAAAACATCCGTATTTTAAGTTTGATTTATTTTTTATTATATATATATATTTTTTTTTTTTAAACTTTATTATTACATTTTGTATCTAAATTATTATTATTATTAATAAAAATTTTTGTATTTTTGTTGTTGTATTTTTTTTTTAATATTTACATTTTTTATACATCCATTATTATTTCAGATTTGTGTTATCGCTGACGTAGCAAATTATTGTAATGTATAAAAAGTTTTTTTTTGCTAAAATGAAATAGTTGCAGGTCAAAATAAGGAAATGCCTGTTATGTCTTTTTGATCATTTCTTGTTTGGCTATGTTCTGTTGACCTTTGGACTCTTGAAGTACCTGTTTTTTTTCCCTCCCTTGTTTTGTCACCATGGTTACTCATTGTGTCCGCCTGTCTCTGATTAGTGCTCGCCCGCTCACCTGCTTCCCGAGCACTAATCAGAGGCAGTATTTAAGCTCGTCTTTGCCAGTCAGTCGCCCTGGCGTCATTGTATTCGTTCCATGCTCCGTTCTTGCCACAGTAAGTCATACCGGTACTTGTTTTTCATGCCAAAGTTCATGCTTTTCTTTTCAAGTCACAATAAGTGTTGTTTGCTTTATGTTCATAGTTTATGTTAAATTTTTATTTTTGTTTCTTTAGCCAAGTTTTGCCTCCGCAGTGAGCGCTTTTTGTGTGTACCTTTTTAGTCACAATGAAATCATGTTTTTACCTGAACGCCATGTTTTGAGTAGTCCATCTGCCTTCCTGGGAGAACGACCCCGCACCTGTAAGGTCATCCAGAACTCCAGAATTCCAAATGTTTATCCACCAAATAATTCAGTGTTATTTCTTTTTCTTTGGATTTTACCGTGAAAAAAATTCACCTGCACTTCAGAAACTTTTTTTTAAATATGTTTGTTTTGTGAAACATCCATATTTTAAATTTTATTAATTTTTTATTAGATTTTTTTTGTTTTGTTTTACTTTTTTAATATTTTTTTTAATTTAAGTTAGTATCCATCCATCCATCCATCCATCCATTTTCTACCACTTATTCCCTTTGGGGTCGCGGTTAAATTATTTGTAATAGTATTTTTTTTGTATTTTTGTTGTATTTTTTTAGTTTTAATTTTTTATACACCATCATTATTTCAGCCTTGTTTTATAGGTGACACACCAAATTAGTGAAATCCCCCCCCCCAAAAATCTCTAATAGTAGATTGTTTATTCACCAAATAATTCTCAGTTTTATTTCCGCTTCGTCTTTGGATTTTTGTGTGGAAAAATTTCACTCGCACTTCAGATTTTTTTTTTTAGATATTTGTTTTGTAAAACATCCATATTTTTATTTATTTATTATTATATTTTCATTTTTATTTTATTGTAATATTTAAAATGTTTTGTACATCCATCATTATTTCAGCGTTGTGTTATAGGTGAAGAATCAAATCAGTCTAATGTTTAAAAAATGTATCTCAGTAATAAGTTTTTGCTAAAATGAAATAGTTGCAGGTCCAAAAAAGGAAATATATTGCTGAAAGGTCATGCAGAACTCCAGAATTCTGTTTATTCACCAAACAATTCTGTTATTTCTGCTTTTTCTTTGGATTTTTCCACGAAAAAATGTATCCTGCTTTCAGAGATTTTTTTAAATATTTGTTTTGTTAAAAATCCATATTTCAAGATTTATTTATTTTTAATTTATTTTCATTTTAATTTATTTTTTTAAACTTTATTAATATTTTTTATTTGAATACATTTTTTTTGTATATTTGTTTTTTGTTTTTTTTTAATATTTACATTTTTTGTACATCCATCATTATTCCAGCTTTGTTTTATAGGTGACACACCGAATTAGTGTAATTAAAAAAAAAAAGATGTATCTCTGTAATAGTAGATTGTTTATTAACCAAAGAATTCTCAGTGTTATTTCTGCTTTTTCTTTGGATTTTTCCGCGAAAAAATTTAACCTGCACTTCAGATATTTCTTTTTAATGTATTTGTTTTGTAAAACATCCATATTTGAAGTTTTCTTTATTTATTTTTATTTTATATACATTTGTATTTTTATGTTTTACTTTATTAATACTTTTATTAATTTAAATTATTCTTTTTTTTTTTGTATTTTTGTTGTAATATTTAAATTTTTTATACATCCATCATTTTTTCAACGTTATGTTATAGGTGACGTACCAAATTAGACTCATGTTTAAAAAATGTATCTCGGTAATAAGTTTTTGCTAAAATGAAATAGCTGCAGGTCAAAAAAAGGAAATATGTCTGTAAGGTCAGGCAGGAATCCAGAATTCTGTTTATTCACTGAATAATTCCTAGTGTTATTTCTGCTTTTATTTTTGGATTTTTCCACGAAAAAATTGCTATTTTTTAAAATATATTTGTTTTGTAAAACATCCATATTTTTTTTATTTTCATTTGATTTTTTTTGTTTTAATTTTTTAATACATTTTTTAATTTAAATTATTATCCATCCATCCATCCATTTTCTACCACTTATTCCCTATGGGGTCGCGGTTAAATTATTTGCAACAGTATTTATTTTATTTTTTATTTTTTTTATTTATTTTTTTTAATTTTTTGCTCAGGTCTTGCAGATCTCCGGAATTCCATCTGTTTATTAACCAAATAATTCTCAGTGTTATTTCTGCTTTTTCTTTGGGTTCAATGAACCACCCAGGCAGGACATGCTTTTGAGCAGATTTGACTTCTTTATTTTGCAATAAAGGTCGGTTGCAGGCTCGGATCGCTTTTCAGCTCCTTCCTCCACTGCTCGTTCCCGGTCTGCTTTTCAGTCGTCGTCGTCGTGCTCGTCTTGCGCTCTGTGTTACTCTCGCCTCTCCTCCTTCCTCCCCGATCTCTCCTCCTTCTCCCCTTTTATATAGTGACAGGAGAAAAATGTTAATCGTTTCCCAGTGTGTGAGCCACGCACCTGAATTCCATTGCCTCCCTACCGCCATCTTGGGCCGGGCTACAGCGTGCCCTGCCCCGCCGTCGGCTGTGCCTCTCCACAATCCATATTTTAAGTTTTATTTTATTAGGGTCCGCCCTGCCTATGGCAAAGGACTCCACAGGAGTCCTTTGCCATAGGCAAGGACCCTATTGAATCTGCTTTGTTTTATTATTATTATTATTTATTATTATTATTCTTTATTATTCCGCCGCCGTTTCCAGCTGAAATTTGACCCACTTAACATGCTTCAAAACTCACCATATTTGACACACACATCAGGATCTGCGAAAATTGCCATCTAATAAAAAAACCTAGCACTAAAAATCAAAATTGCGCGCTAGCGCCCCCTAGGAAGAAACAAAAAACGGACTGCTTGTAACTTCCATTAGGAATGTCGTAGAGACTTGAAACAAAAACCTATATGTAGGTCTGACTTAGATGTACATTTCCAATAAAAAACTTCTAAATCAACAGGAAGTTGGCAAAAACCCCTTCAAAGCAAAATTTTCGCAAAAAATGCTATTTTTGCCTCTTTGAGCTGTAATTTGACCCCCTTAAAATGCTTCAAAACTCACCAAACTTGGCACACACATCAGGACTGGCAGAAATTGCGATCTAATGAAAAAAATAAAATAAAACTCAAAATTGCGCTCTAGCGCAATTTTTAAATAAAACACAGAAAAAACTGCTCCTAGGAAGAGAAAACAGACAAAACTGCTTGTAACTTCCAGTAGGAATGTCGGAAAGACATGAAACAAAAACCGCTATGTAGGTCTCACTTAGACCTACAATTTGATATTTGAAATCCTGCAGAAAAATCAACAGGAAGTTAAAAATTACCCCTTCAAAATAAACGTTTTGTAAACACCCGTCACCTTTTTTCAAACATTATCTCCTCTGAGCCCGTTTGTCGTTTCGGCTTCAAACTCGCACAGGAGAGAGTTTGGACCCTTCTGATTAAAAGTTGTCGAAGGACTTTTTATTACTGCTCCGGTTTGGATTTTACACGCCTTCGAAAAACCCCTGTGCAAATTTTCCTAAAAAATGACGTTTTTGCCTCTTCGAGCTGTAATTTGACCCATTTAAAATGCTTCAAAGTGCAAGTTAAAGCCCTGTTATGCAGACCGAAAGCCATTTATCAACAACATCCAGAATCGCCGATCTGTAATTTCACCCCCTTAACATGCTTCAAAACTCACCAAATTTTACACACATATCAGGACTGGCAAAAACTGCCATCTAATAAAAAAACAAACCCCAAAAATCTAAATTGCGCTTAGCGCCCCCTAGGAAAAAACCCAGACAAAACTGCATGTAACTTCTGTTAGAAATGTCGTAGAGACATGAAATAAAAACCTCTATGTTGGTTTGACTAAGATCGGGACCCGGGACACGGCGGCGGCGGCCAACGGCGGACCCGACCAACGCTGCTTGCAGCTTTAATTTTCATTTGTATTTTTATTTTTTACTTTATAAATATATTTTTAAATTATTTTTTGTATCTTAAGTTTTTTGTTTTAATATTTAAATTTTTTATACATCCATTTATTCCAGCTTTGTGTCATAGTTGACCCACCAAATTAGTGTCATGTCTAGAAAACCAATCCGGGTAATCATGTTTTATTTCAGTTTTTGCACAAATAAAATAGCCGCAGGTCCAAAATGGGCCCCTCGCCGCACTTTGCACACCCCCTTTCCTTCTCCTGCTTCTGCTCCCGATCATAAAACAAAAGGATCTCAATAAGTGTCAGCGACTAATAAAGAGCATCGCTCAGGAGCAAAGGAGTGAAATAAAAGACAAATGAAGACAAACAACGGACGACAAGATCGTCCTGGCTTTACGGCGCTCACGTGCACCGCCTTGCTGTTCCCGCTAATTATTTTCATTAGTCGTTAAAACGTGCGCGTAATAAGAGGAGCCGTGTAAATAAGACGTTATTGCTGCACTTTATTCACTTCAACTCACCGCCATGTAATTGGCTGACAACACAACAACAACACCGACTGCGTGTCACTTCATTAGGAACACCTTCATCCTTTCATCAGATCAACAAAGTCCGCCGCATGAATATTTCTTGCTGTTTCGTGTATTTGTTGTTGTTTCAGATCAGCAACACAACACAAAAACATCACTTTGTGTCCGAAGTGCGACCATGTGGGCATTTTTGAGTGCTTTTTTCCCCCTATTTATATTGTAAATTCTATATTATTAGTCGCTATTTTTTTTTTTTCCTACGCTGTGAACCCTGCGGCTTATAAAACGGTGTCTCAGATTTGTGGATTTTTCTTCGCTGACAGCTTTAAAGCAAATAGATTTCTTTCAATAAAGACACTTAAATTGTGTTTTTGTTCGGTGAAGCTGCTTAAAGTTTAAAAAAAACATTTTTTTTTTTGGAATATATTTTTTTTAATGTTAATTCCTGCTGCTTAAAGGTTTTTTTTTTTTACTTTATTTGTATTTTTATATATTTTTTAAATTGGCTCTAGTGTGTGAACGTGAGTGTGAATGTTGTCTGTCTATCTGTGTTGGCCCTGCGATGAGGTGGCGACTTGTCCAGGGTGTGGCCCGCCTTCCGCCCGATTGGAGCTGAGATAGGCGCCAGCGCCCCCCGCGACCCCGAAAGGGAATAAGCGGTAGAAAATGGATGGATGGATGGATGGATAGTCGCTATTTTTTTTTTTTCCTACGCTGTGAACCCTGCGGCTTATAAAACGGTGTCTCAGATTTGTGGATTTTTCTATAGATTTCTTTCAATAAAGACACTTAGATTGTGTTTTTGTTCGGTGAAGCTGGGCGAATGTGAATTCCTGCTGCTTAAAGTTTAAAAAAAACATTTTTTTTTTTGGAATATATTTTTTTTAATGTTAATTCCTGCTGCTTAAAGGTTTTTTTTTTACTTTATTTGTATTTTTATATATTTTTTAAATTAGCCCTAGTGTGTGAACGTGAGTGTGAATGTTGTCTGTCTATCTGTGTTGGCCCTGCGATGAGGTGGCGACTTGTCCAGGGTGTGCCCCGCCTTCCGCCCGATTGTAGCTGAGATAGGCGCCAGCGCCCCCCGCGACCCCGAAAGGGAATAAGCGGTAGAAAATGGATGGATGGATGGATGGATAGTCGCTATTTTTTTTTTTTCCTACGCTGTGCACCCTGCGGCTTATAAAACGGTGTCTCAGATTTGTGGATTTTTCTATAGATTTCTTTCAATAAAGACACTTAAATTGTGTTTTTGTTCGGTGAAGCTGGGCGAATGTGAATTCCTGCTGCTTAAAGTTTAAAAAAAAAAAATTTTTTTTGAATATATTTTTTTTAATGTTAATTCCTGCTGCTTAAAGGTTTTTTTTTTTTACTTTATTTGTATTTTTATATATTTTTTAAATGGTCCCTAGTGTGTGAACGTGAGTGTGAATGTTGTCTGTCTATCTGTGTTGGCCCTGCCATGAGGTGGCGACTTGTCCAGGGTGTACCCCGCCTTCCGCCCGATTGTAGCTGAGATAGGCGCCAGCGCCCCCCGCGACCCCGAAAGGGAATAAGCGGTAGAAAATGGATGGATGGATGGATGGATAGTCGCTATTTTTTTTTTTTCCTACGCTGTGAACCCTGCGGCTTATAAAACGGTGTCTCAGATTTGTGGATTTTTCTATAGATTTCTTTCAATAAAGACACTTAGATTGTGTTTTTGTTCGGTGAAGCTGGGCGAATGTGAATTCCTGCTGCTTAAAGTTTAAAAAAAACATTTTTTTTTTTGGAATATATTTTTTTTAATGTTAATTCCTACTGCTTGAAGGTTTTTTTTTTACTTTATTTGTATTTTTATATATTTTTTTAAATTGGCCCTAGTGTGTGAATGTTGTCTGTCTATCTGTGTTGGCCCTGCGATGAGGTGGCGAGTTGTCCAGGGTGTACCCCGCCTTCCGCCCGATTGTAGCTGAGATAGGCGCCAGCGCCCCCCGCGACCCCGAAAGGGAATAAGCGGTAGAAAATGGATGGATGGATGGATGGATGGATAGTCGCTATTTTTTTTTTTCCTACGCTGTGAACCCTGCGGCTTATAAAACGGTGTCTCAGATTTGTGGATTTTTCTATAGATTTCTTTCAATAAAGACACTTAAATTGTGTTTTTGTTCGGTGAAGCTGGGCGAATGTGAATTCCTGCTGCTTAAAGTTTAAAAAAAACATTTTTTTTTTTGGAATATATTTTTTTTAATGTTAATTCCTGCTGCTTAAAGTTTAAAAAAAACATTTTTTTTTTGGGAATATATTTTTTTTAATGTTAATTCCTGCTGCTTAAAGGTTTTTTTTTTACTTTATTTGTATTTTTATATATTTTTTAAATGGGCCCTAGTGTGTGAACGTGAGTGTGAATGTTGTCTGTCTATCTGTGTTGGCCCTGCGATGAGGTGGCGACTTGTCCAGGGTGTGCCCCGCCTTCCGCCCGATTGTAGCTGAGATAGGCGCCAGCGTCCCCCGCGACCCCGAAAGGGAATAAGCGGTAGAAAATGGATGGATGGATGGATGGATAGTCGCTATTTATTTTTTTTCCAACGCTGTGAACCCTGCGGCTTATAAAACGGTGTCTCAGATTTGTGGATTTTTCTATAGATTTCTTTCAATAAAGACACTTAAATTGTGTTTTTGTTCGGTGAAGCTGGGCGAATGTGAATTCCTGCTGCTTAAAGTTTAAAAAAAACATTTTTTTTTTGGAATATGTTTTTTTTAATGTTAATTCCTGCTGCTTAAAGGTTTTTTTTTTACTTTATTTGTATTTTTATATATTTTTTAAATTGGCCCTAGTGTGTGAATGTGAGTGTGAATGTTGTCTGTCTATCTGTGTTGGCCCTGCGATGAGGTGGCGACTTGTCCAGGGTGTACCCCGCCTTCCGCCCGATTGTAGCTGAGATAGGCGCCAGCGCCCCCCGCGACCCCGAAAAGGAATAAGCGGTAGAAAATGGATGGATGGATGGATGGATAGTCGCTATTTTTTTTTTTTCCTACGCTGTGAACCCTGCGGCTTATAAAACGGTGTCTCAGATTTGTGGATTTTTCTATAGATTTCTTTCAATAAAGACACTTAAATTGTGTTTTTGTTCGGTGAAGCTGGGCGAATGTGAATTCCTGCTGCTTAAAGTTTAAAAAAAACTTTTTTTTTTGGGAATATATTTTTTTTAATGTTAATTCCTGCTGCTTAAAGGTTTTTTTTTTTTACTTTATTTGTATTTTTATATATTTTTTAAATGGGCCCTAGTGTGTGAACGTGAGTGTGAATGTTGTCTGTCTATCTGTGTTGGCCCTGCGATGAGGTGGCGACTTGTCCAGGGTGTGCCCCGCCTTCCGCCCGATTGGAGCTGAGATAGGCGCCAGCGCCCCCCGCGACCCCGAAAGGGAATAAGCGGTAGGAAATGGATGGATGGATGGATGGATAGTCGCTATTTTTTTTTTTTTCCTACGCTGTGAACCCTGCGGCTTATAAAACGGTGTCTCAGATTTGTGGATTTTTCTATAGATTTCTTTCAATAAAGACACTTAAATTGTGTTTTTGTTCGGTGAAGCTGGGCGAATGTGAATTCCTGCTGCTTAAAGTTTAAAAAAAAACATTTTTTTTTTGGAATATATTTTTTTTAATGTTAATTCCCACTGCTTAAAGGTTTTTTTTTTACTTTATTTGTATTTTTATATATTTTTTAAATGGGCCCTAGTGTGTGAACGTGAGTGTGAATGTTGTCTGTCTATCTGTGTTGGTCCTGCGATGAGGTGGCGACTTGTCCAGGGTGTACCCCGCCTTCCGCCCGATTGTAGCTGAGATAGGCGCCAGCGCCCCCCGCGACCCCGAAAGGGAATAAGCGGTAGAAAATGGATGGATGGATGGATGGATGGATAGTCGCTATTTTTTTTTTTCCTACGCTGTGAACCCTGCGGCTTATAAAACGGTGTCTCAGATTTGTGGATTTTTCTATCGATTTCTTTCAATAAAGACACTTAAATTGTGTTTTTGTTCGGTGAAGCTGGGCGAATGTGAATTCCTGCTGCTTAAAGTTGAAAAAAAACATTTTTTTTTTTGGAATATATTTTTTTTTATGTTAATTCCTGCTGCTTAAAGGTTTTTTTTTTTTTACTTTATTTGTATTTTTATATATTTTTTAAATTGGCCCTAGTGTGTGAACGTGAGTGTGAATGTTGTCTGTCTATCTGTGTTGGCCCTGCGATGAGGTGGCGACTTGTCCAGGGTGTACCCCGCCTTCCGCCCGATTGTAGCTGAGATAGGCGCCAGCGCCCCCCGCGACCCCGAAAAGGAATAAGCGGTAGAAAATGGATGGATGGATGGATGGATAGTCGCTATTTTTTTTTTTTCCTACGCTGTGAACCCTGCGGCTTATAAAACGGTGTCTCAGATTTGTGGATTTTTCTATAGATTTCTTTCAATAAAGACACTTAAATTGTGTTTTTGTTCGGTGAAGCTGGGCGAATGTGAATTCCTGCTGCTTAAAGTTTAAAAAAAAAAAATTTTTGGGGAATATATTTTTTTTAATGTTAATTCCTGCTGCTTAAAGGTTTTTTTTTTTTTACTTTATTTGTATTTTTATATATTTTTTAAATTGGCCCTAGTGTGTGAACGTGAGTGTGAATGTTGTCTGTCTATCTGTGTTGGCCCTGCGATGAGGTGGCGACTTGTCCAGGGTGCACCCCGCCTTCCGCCCGATTGTAGCTGAGATAGGCGCCAGCGCCCCCCGCCACCCCGAAAGGGAATAAGCGGTAGAAAATGGATGGATGGATGGATGGATAGTCGCAATTTTTTTTTTTCCTACGCTGTGAACCCTGCGGCTTATAAAACGGTGTCTCAGATTTGTGGATTTTTCTTCGCTGACAGCTTTAAAGCAAATAGATTTCTTTCAATAAAGACACTTAAATTGTGTTTTTGTTCGGTGAAGCTGGGCGAATGTGAATTCCTGCTGCTTAAAGGTTTTTTTTTTTTTTACTTTATTTGTATTTTTATATATTTTTTAAATTATTTTCCAAAAATTCCAGCCAAAACATATAACAAACAGAGGAAAAACGCTCGCCTGTATCGGTTGGGGCCATCTCTACGCTGCTGATCCGCTTGAGATGGTTTCCTGTGGACGGGACTCTCGCTGCTGTCTTGGATCCGCTTGAACTGAACTCTCACTGCTGTCTTGGAGCCACTATGGATTGAACTTTCACAGTATCATGTTAGACCCGCTCGACATCCATTGCTTTCGGTCCCCTAGAGGGAGGGGGTTGCCCACATCTGAGGTCCTCTCCAAGGTTTCTCATAGTCAGCATTGTCGCTGGCGTCCCACTGGATGTGAATTCTCCCTGCCCACTGGGTGTGAGTTTTCCTTGCCCTTTTGTGGGTTCTTCCGAGGATGTTGTACTCGTAATGATTTGTGCAGTCCTTTGAGACATTTGTGATTTGGGGCTATATAAATAAACATTGATTGATTGATTGAAAACAAAACACACAAGACAAAGCAAATAAAACCAAACAAAACAATCCACATTCACACATCCACTGAGAGAAGCTTACATGAACTAGAGAAAATCCAAACTGAAAACAAATCAAAATACTAATAAATAGAAATAAATAAATAATTATAACAACAATTCATAAATTTACCATCTAACCAAACCATAAGCTTTGAACCGGAAGTAGAAGTGCCGTTCCATGGCGTTTCTACTCCAATTGATTCTTCATTCGTCACTTTAAGCAACGTTTGTAAGTTTTACAATACAACTAAAACAATTATTCCTCACTAAACCGTCCCGTGCTTGATGTCTGTAGGGGTGTGTGGAGGGAGGCGTGGCCTGCGGGGTCTGCCGGGACCCGGCTGCGAGATCAATTAATCAATCAATGTTTATTTATATAGCCCTAAATCACAAATGTCTCAAAGGACTGTACAAATCATTACGACTACAACATCCTCGGAAGAACCCACAAGCGACAGGTGCGTATATGGCCCACCTGGGCCTGCTTATCTAATCACTCGTCATTCTGTTAAAAGGCAGCAGGCGGAGAGGAGAGAGGGATGTTGGAGTTGGAGCAAGAGCGAGAGCAAACCGGACAAGACAATTGTTGAAAAGCGCAGAGAAAATCAAACAGTTTTGTAATCCCGATCCGGGCTGTCATGTCAGTGCTTGGTGATCCGAGGAACCCCCTGGAGGAGCGAAACCTCCACAGAGTGTTTTCATACATATTTGTACGTGCTATTGTAATATCATGAATCTAGCGTTGCATTAGCTAATATGCTAAAATGTTTCCGAGAGTCTCTCTTAGTGTTAATAACACACGATGGCGTTTTGTTTTTGTGTTGTTTCAGATTAAAAAGATCCTCTGTTAATTCACCAAAAACGCACTGTGGAGTTTTCGAGTCAGTTCGGCTGATAGCGGGTCCATGA
>NC_084612.1:88276436-88361436 GCF_033978795.1 Nerophis ophidion | reverse complement strand
CAAACGAACACATAGACAAGCAAATAAAAACATGAAACCCTGTTAAAGTTGCAATAACCAGGAAGTAGCATGCTAACTAACGAAGAAAAAATATCTGCAAGGGGGTTAAAGTATGGCACTTTGTTTATGTTGCAATCATCAGGAAGTAGCATGCTAATGCTAGCTAACAAACAAACACATCGACAAGCAAATAAAAACACGGAACCCTGTTAAAGTCACAATAACCAGGAAGTAGCATGGTAGCTAACAAAGAAAAAAATATCCGCAAGGGGGTTAAAGTATGTCACTTTGTTTATGTCTCGCTAACCAGGAAGTAGCATGCTAGTTAACAAAGAAAAGCTATCTGCAAGCGGGTTAAAATATGGCACTTTGTTTATGTCGCAATCATCAGGACGTAGCATGCTAATGCTAGCTAACAAACAAACACATCGACAAGCAAATAAAAACACGGAACCCTGTTAAAGTCACAATAACCAGGAAGTAGCATGCTAGCTAACAAAGAAAAAAATATCCGCAAGGGGGTTAAAGTATGTCACATTGTTTATGTCTCGCTAACCAGGAAGTAGCATGCTAGTTAACAAAGAAAAAATATCTGCAAGGGGGTTAAAATATGGCACTTTGTTCATGTCGCAATCATCAGGACGTAGCATGCTAATGCTAGCTAACAAACGAACACATAGACAAGCAAATAAAAACACGAAACCGTGTTAAAGTTGCAATAACCAGGAAGTAGCATGCTAGCTAATGAAGAAAAAAATATCCGCAAGGGGGTTAAAGTATGGTACTTTGTTTATGTCTCAATCATCAGGAAGTAGCATGCTAATGCTAGCTAACAAACAAACACATCAACAAGCAAATAAAAACATGGAACCCTGTTAAAGCCGCAATAACCAGGAAGTAGCATGCTAGCTAACGAAGAAAAAAATATCCCCCTGGTGTTGTGGTTATGCCGGTCAATTACGTTAAGGAAGTAGTTCGACATCTACTTCGGTATCAAGGAGGTCTAGCGGATTTTATAGATGATCTCGGTCCCAGAGAAGCCGGCGGCGTTCTGGATGTTGTTGATAAATGCCTTAGTCGAGCTTTAACTTGCACTTACAGATGTAGCGACAAACTGTATTTAGTGACAGTGGTTTTCTGAGCCCATGTGGTGATATCCTTTTGAGATTGATGTCGGTTTTTGATACAGTGCCGTCCGAGGGATCGAAGGTCACGGTCATTCAATGTTGGTTTCCGGCCATACCGCTTACGTGGAGTGATTTCTCCGGATTCTCTGAACCTTTTGATGATATTATGGACCGTAGATGTTGAAATCCCTAAATTTCTTGCAATTGCACTTTGAGAAATGTTGTTCTTGAACTGTTTGACTATTTGCTCACGCAGTTGTGGACAAAGGGGTGTACCTCGCCCCCATCCTTTCTAGTGAAAGACGGAGCATTTTTCGGGAAGCCGTTCTTATACCCAATCATGGCACCCACCTGTTTCTAATTAGCCTGTACACCTGTGGGTTATTCCAAATAAGTGTTTGATGAGCATCCTTCAACTTCATCAGTATTTATTGCCACCTTTCCCAACTTCTTTGTCACGTGATGCTGGCATCAAATATCAAATAATGATATTTTGCACACAAAAAAAAATGTTTATTGGTTTGAACATCAAATATGTTGTCTTTGTAGTGCATTCAGTTGAACATGGGTTGGTTGAAAATCATTGTATTCTGTTTATATTTACATCTAACACAATTTCCCAACTCATATGGAAACGGGGTTTGTAAACTAAACGTCATCGCTCTCATGCTAGTCATGCACACTAAACGAAGTTGAGAGCAGGTTAGCATCACAACATACCCATTAGCAGTCTATCCCGCCGTCGTTAGCATGTTGTCGAAGCGAAATGAATTTCCCTGGCCGATAGTTTGTCATTTGTGCGGCAAATAGAAGGTTTTGTTAGCTTTGATAATTTGACAAATAAACACGCCAAAGCGGCCTCGGAGCTGCGGCTGGTTGATGGTTTGTTTTATTTCTTCTTCACCTTCGGCGCGTTGAAGTTAAAAATAGACGGGATTGTTTCCTTGGCGTATCGGCGAGGAGAAGAATGGCGGACACATATTAAAAGTGCTTCTGGCTAACAATGCGGCGTCATTTAGCCGCGCCTCTCCTTGATATCTCCGAGGCCGGCTTTGTCTTCCTGCACTTATCACAACATTCCCACGTTATTACTCGGGAATATTCCGGACTCTTATCTCCGTTCTGTTCCGGCAATTCCACGGCCGAGTTTTGGTCTCGCGCGGATCATTCAATCTTATCTCTTGTGTTTATTTGATGCAGACGGATGTCGACGCTCGGCGGATTTAGCCTGGAGTTTTTTTGTCGTCTTTTTTTGTTGTGTGCTTTGGAACGACAACGATGGAATTACGGATCGCACCGGAAACCGAAACGAGTACTGCTAGCACCACAGGGCTAGGTTACCTAGTATCCACAACAACAACAAAACGGCACTTTCTAATTGTGCGCTAGTAACAAAAAAAAACGTATTTTCCCGGAACATAGAGCGCACCTAGGATATAAGCCGCACCCGGTAAATCTTAGAAGAAAAACGTTTTTCCTCATATATTAGCCGCACCGGACTATAAGCCGCAGATGTGAAATGAGTCATTTACCGAGAAATATTCAGTAAAATGTTTATTTGCAGATCTTACCCCAAGTGGAGGAGTTCAAGTACCCCGGAGTCTTGTTCACGAGTGGGGGAAGAGTAGATTGTGAGATCTAAAAGCGGATCTTCAGATCTCACTGGATCGGTTCGCAGCCGAGTGTGAAGCGACTGGGCTGAGCATCAGCACCTCCAAGTCCGAGTTCATGGTTCTCGCCCGAGAAAGGGTGGAGTGCCATCTACGGGTTGGGGAGGAGACCCAGCCCCAAGTGGAGGAGTTCAAGTACCTCGGAGTCTTGTTCACAAGTGGGGGAAGAATCAATCGTGAGGTCGACAGGCGCATCTTCAGCTCTCACTGGATCGGTTCGCAGCCGAGTGTGAAGCGACTGGGCTGAGCATCAGCACCTCCAAGTACTGGTCCATGGTTCTCGCCTGAGAAAGTGTGGAGTGCCATCTCCGGGTTGGGAAGGAGACCCTGCCCCAAGTGAAGGAGTTCAGGTATCTCAGAGTCTTGTTCACAAGTGGGGGAAGAGTGAATCGTGAGGTCGACAGGCGCATCTTCAGCTCTCACTGGATCGATTCGCAACCGAGTGTGAAGCGACTGGGCTGAACATCAGCACCTCCAAGTGCAAGTCCATGATTCTCGCCCGAGAAAGGGTGGAGTGCCATCTCCGGGTTAAGGAGAAGACCCTGCCCCAAGTGGAGGAGTTCAAGTTACTCAGAGTCTTGCTCACGAGTGGGGGAAGAGTAGATTGTGAGATCTAAAAGCGGATCTTCAGCTCTCACTGGACCGTTTCGCAGCCTAGTGTGAAGCGACTGGGCTGAGCATCAGCACCTCCAAGTCCGAGTTCATGGTTCTCGCCCGAGAAAGGGTGGAGTGCCATCTCCTGGTTGGGGAGGAGACCCAGCCCCAAGTGGAGGAGTTCATGTACCTCGGAGTCTTGTTCACAAGTGGGGGAAGAGTGAATCGTGAGGTCGACAGGCGCATCTTCAGCTCTCACTGGATCGATTCGCAACCGAGTGTGAAGCGACTGGGCTGAACATCAGCACCTCCAAGTGCAAGTCCATGATTCTCGCCCGAGAAAGGGTGGAGTGCCATCTCCGGGTTAAGGAGAAGACCCTGCCCCAAGTGGAGGAGTTCAAGTTACTCAGAGTCTTGCTCACGAGTGGGGGAAGAGTAGATTGTGAGATCTAAAAGCGGATCTTCAGCTCTCACTGGACCATTTCGCAGCCTAGTGTGAAGCGACTGGGCTGAGCATCAGCACCTCCAAGTCCGAGTTCATGGTTCTCGCCCGAGAAAGGGTGGAGTGCCATCTCCGGGTTGGGGAGGAGACCCAGCCCCAAGTGGAGGAGTTCATGTACCTCGGAGTCTTGTTCACAAGTGGGGGAAGAGTGAATCGTGAGGTCGACAGGCGCATCTTCAGCTCTCACTGGATCGGTTCGCAGCCGAGTGTGAAGCGACTGGGCTGAGCATCAGCACATCCAAGTGCTGGTCCATGGTTCTCGCCTGAGAAAGGGTGGAGTGCCATCTCCGGGTTGCGAAGGAGACCCTGCCCCAAGTGGAGGAGCTCAAGTACCTCGGAGTCTTGTTCACGAGTGGGGGAAGAGTGAATCGTGAGGTCGACAGGTTCATCTTCAGCTCTCATTGGATCGGTTCGCAGCCGAGTGTGAAGCGACTGGGCTGAGAATCAGCACCTCCAAGTCCGAGTCCGTGGTTCTCGCCCAGAAAAGGGTGGAGTGTTATCTCCGGGTTGGGGGGGAGACCTTGTGCCAAGTGGAGGAGTTCAAGTACCTCGGAGTCTTGTTCACAAATGGGGGGGAAAAGTGGATCGTGAGGGCGACAGGCGGATCTTCAGCTCTCACTGGATCGGTTCGCAGCCGAGTGTGAAGCGACTGGGCTGAGCATCAGCACCTCCAAGTCCGAGTCTGTGGTTTTCGCCCGGAAGAGGGTGGAGTGCTATCTCCGGGTTGGGAAGGAGACCCTGCCCCAAGTGAAGGAGTTCAAGTACCTCGGAGTTTTGTTTACAAGTGGAGGAAGAGTGAATCGTGAGGTCGACAGGCGCATCTTCAGCTCTCACTGGATCGGTTCGCAGCCGAGTGTGAAGCGACTGGGCTGAGCATCAGCACCTCCAAGTCCGAGTCCGTGGTTCTCGCCCAGAAAAGGGTGGAGTGTTATCTCCGGGTTGGGGGGGAGACCTTGTGCCAAGTGGAGGAGTTCAGGTACCTCAGAGTCTTGTTCACAAGTGGGGGAAGAGTTAATCGTGAAGTCGACAGGCGCATCTTCAGCTCTCACTGGATCGATTCGCAACCGAGTGTGAGGCGACTGGGCTGAGAATCAGCACCTCCAAGTGCAAGTCCATGATTCTCGCCCGAGAAAGGGTGGAGTGCCATCTCCGGGTTAAGGAGAAGACCCTGCCCCAAGTGGAGGAGTTCAAGTACCTCAGAGTCTTGTTCACGAGTGGGGGAAGAGTGGGTTGTGAGATCGACAGACGGATCGGTGCGGCGTCTTCAGTAATGCGGATGCTGTATCGATCCGTTGTGGTGAAGAAGGAGCTGAGCCGGAAGGCGAAGCTCTCAATTTACCGGTCAATCTACGTCCCCATCCTCACCTATGGTCACAAACTTTGGGTTATGACCGAAAGGACAAGATCGCGGGTACAAGCGGCCGAAATCAGCTTCCTCCAACAGGGTATTGGGGCTCTCCCTCAGAGATAGGATGAGAAGCTCTGCCATCCGGGAGGAACTCAAAGTAAAGCCGCCGCTTCTCCACATCGAGAGGATTCTGATGAGGTGGTTCGTGAATGTTTGTTCAGTGAATGTGCGTTCATTTAACATTTTTATCTCCCAGTTTGGGCGCCGTTTAAGCACATGTACTGTTTGAAGTACCGGTTTGGTACAAGTGTCGGTTAAAATGTAACCTTTACCCACCCATTATCTCAACCTGCGCCTTTGGGAGTGTTGGGTGCGATCTACTAAGACTACACGCGCACTCTAAAACTTTCGCGTGTGGAAGTCGCTTCCTAGCAGCTCCACTGTAGACACGGCACAAGAGCCAAGCGTGCAGTTTTAACAAAGTTTTAGTCTTTTTAACAAGATTTTTCCAAATGTTTTTCGGCATGTCGCTTACTGTTAAAGAAAACAGATGATTACATTAACATGACCACTTGTGAAATCTAATCACCTGCCCGCTGGCGCTCGTCCTTAGCACCATGGACAGCGGCGGTGACTTTTGCTCCTGCAGGCTCGCCGATCGCACTTTCCCTCCACAACGTGGCTTTCACCATGGAGACACTCATTTACTGCACATGCTTTCAGACAAAGAGCAGACCTACGTACCACTTTTTATGGGCATTTTAGAGACAGTCCTGCAGTGCGTCCACCACGGAACTGTTTAAGTGCATGTAAACGTCGTCATTAATATGTATTTTAAAGTTAACAGCCGCCGTGTACTTAGTATTATGGGATGTATGCGTGACATAAAGCCCCCCCGGCGACTTAATAGCCCCGACGTGTCACTTCTTCAAGCTACTATTCAACTTTATTGCTGTTAAAAGTATGTCGCCATTCCTTTGCTCTTCCGCCATCCTTCCTTCTTTCCTCAAGGCTTTGTGCTTCCTGTCTGTCCTTATCTCCTCTGTCCTCATCTTCACTTTTGTGTGCCTAATTAGACGTCCTCTTCAACTTTTACTCTGAAGGAGCCTCTTCAATGCTTCCTTTGTCCGTTGCTCACACCAACACTTACTGTCTGTGTTTGTGTGTGTGTGCGTGTGTGTGTGTGTGTGTGCGCGTGTGTGTGTGTTTTATGGTCGACATGAGGAATTTCGACTTGAGCTTCTGTCAGCCCTGAGGCAATGGAACTGTCTACACACACGCACACACACCAGTAAATCATTTTCAGGCTTTAGATGGAATAAAAACCTCTTTTAATGTATGAGTTTCCAGGAAAAATACACCCCTCAAGTCACATTGCGTTGCTTTTTCTTTGGCTTTTCAATGACTTCGCCGCAGAAAAGCATCAGTGATGGAAACGAGGGGAATGAAAATACGACGAGAGCAGTATCACGATAAGAGTGCTTTACATCGGTCGATATCAACATCGACAAAAAAATTTTCAACTTTTGACAAAAGAATGTTTGACTTTTTGACAAAAAATGGTCGACATTTGACAAAAAAATGTTTGACATTTTAACAAAAAAAATGTTTGACCTATTGACCAAAAAAGGTTGGACTTTTTTTTTACAAAAAAATGTTTGACTTTTTGACACATAGAAAAAATCCCAACTTGTTGACACTTAGAAAAAAAATCCCGACTTTGACAAAAAAAAATGTAGACTTTTTGACAAAAAAAATCCGGACTTTTTGACACTTAGAAAATCCTGAATGTTTGACTTTTTGACAAAAAAATCCTGACCTTTTGACAAAAATTTTTTTGACTTTCTGACAAAAAAATGTTTGATTTTTTGACAAGAAAATCCTGACTTTTTGACAAGAAAATCCTGACTTTTTCACAAGAAAATCCAGACTTTTTGACATAAAAATCCTTACTTTTTGACAAAAAACTGTTTGACTTTTTTACAAATAAATGTTTGACTCTTCGACAAATTTTTTTTAAACTTTTTGACAAAAGAATGTTTGACTTTTTGACAAAAAATGGTCGACATTTGACAAAAAAATGTTTGACTTTTTAACAAAAAAAATGTTTGACCTATTGACCAAAAAAGGTTGGACTTTTTTTTACAAAAAAATGTTTGACTTTTTGACACATAGAAAAAATCCCAACTTGTTGACACTTAGAAAAAAAATCCCGACTTTGACAAAAAAAAATTTAGACTTTTTGACAAAAAAAATCCGGACTTTTTGACACTTAGAAAATCCTGAATGTTTGACTTTTTGACAAAAAAATCCTGACCTTTGACAAAATTTTTTGGGACTTTCTGACAAAAAAATGTTTGACTTTTTGACAAGAAAATCCTGACTTTTTGACAAGAAAATCCTGACTTTTTCACAAGAAAATCCAGACTTTTTGACATAAAAATCCTTACTTTTTGACAAAAAACTGTTTGGCTTTTTTACAAATAAATGTTTGACTCTTCGACAAAATTTTTTAAAACTTTTTGACAAAAGAATGTTTGACTTTTTGACAAAAAATGGTCGACATTTGACAAAAAAATGTTTGACTTTTTAACAAAAAAAATGTTTGACCTATTGACCAAAAAAGGTTGGACTTTTTTTTACAAAAAAATGTTTGACTTTTTGACACATGGAAAAAATCCCAACTTGTTGACACTTAGAAAAAAAATCCCGACTTTGACAAAAAAAATTTAGACTTTTTGACAAAAAAAATCCGGACTTTTTGACACTTAGAAAATCCTGAATGTTTGACTTTTTGACAAAAAAATCCTGACCTTTTGACAAAATTTTTTGGGACTTTCTGACAAAAAAATGTTTGACTTTCTGACAAAAAAATGTTTGACTCTTTGACAAGAAAATCCTGACTTTTTCACAAGAAAATCCTGACTTTTTGACAAAAAATTCCCGACTTTTTGACAAAAAACTGTTTGACTTTTTTACAAACAAATGTTTGACTCTTTGACCAAAAAAAATTCCGACTTTTTGACCAAAAAAATTCCGACTTTTTGACACTTAGAAAATCGTGACTTTTTGACCAGAACATCCTGACTTTTTGACAAGAAAATCCTAACCTTTTCAGAAGAAAATCCTGACTTTTTGACAAAAAAATGTTTGACTTTTTGACCCAAAAATGTTTGACTTATTGACAAATTTTTTTTTGACTTTTTGACAATTTTTTTTTTACTTTCTGACAAAAAAGGTTTGACTTTTTGACTAAAGAAAAGGTTCGACTTTTTTACAAAAATGTTTTCGACTTTTTGACACTTAGAAAAAATCCCAACTTGTTGACACTTAAAAAAAATCCTGACTTTGACAGAAAAAAAATCTGACGTTTTGACAAAAAGAATTCCGACTTTTTGACACTTACAAAATCCTGAGTTTTTGACAAGAACATCCTGACTTTTTCACAAAAAATTCCTGACTTTTTGACAAAAAATTCCTGACTTTTTGAGAAAAAATTTTCGACTTTTTGACAAAAAAATGTTTGACTTTTTGACAAAAAAAGGTTTGACTTTTTACAAAAAAAATATTAGACTTTTTGACACTAATAAAAAAATCCCAACTTGTTGACACTTAGAAAAAAAATCCCGACTTTGACAAAGAAAATTCCGACTTTTTGACAAAAACATTTCCGACTTTTTGACACTTACAAAATCCAGACTTTTTGACAAGAAAATCCTGACTTTTTTACAAGAAAATCCTGACTTTTTAACAAAAAAATTATTGACTTTTTGACAAAAACATTTGGACTTTTTGACAAAAAAATGTTTGACTTTTTGACGAAAACATCCTGACTTTTTGACAGAAAAATTTGTTTGACCTTTTGACAAAAAAATTTTCGGCTCTGACAAAATAAATGTTCGACTTTTTGACAAAATAAATGTTTGACTTTTTGACAAAAATTTTTTCGACTGGCAACATTTTTTTTTTTTTTTTTAACAAAAAAAATGTTTGACCTATTGACAAAAAAAGGTTAGACTTTTTTACAAAAAAAATGTTCGACATTTTTACAGTCATAAAAAATCCCAACTTGTTGACGATTAGAAAAAAATCCTGACTTTGACATTAAAAATTCCGACTTTTTGACACTTAGAAAATCCTGACTTTTTGACAAGAATATCCTGACTTTTTGACAAGAAAATCCTGACTTTTTTACAAAAAAATCATGACTTTTTAACAAAAAGATTATTGACTTTTTGACAAAAACATTTTGACTTTTTGACAAAAAAATATTTGACTTTTTGACGAAAAAATCCTGACTTTTTGACAGAAAAATTTGTTTGACCTTTTGACCCAAAATTTTTTCGACTCTGACAAAATAAATGTTCGACTTTTTGACAAAATAAATGTTTGACTTTTTGACAAAAATTTTTTCGACTGGCAACATTTTTTTTGGACTTTTTGACAAAAAAGATTAGACTTTTTGACCAAAAAAGGTTTGACTTTTTTACAAAAAAATGTTCGACATTTTGACAGTCATAAAAAATCCCAACTTGTTGACAATTAGAAAAAAATCCTGACTTTGACATTAAAAATTCCGACTTTTTGACACTTAGAAAATCCTGACTTTTTGACAAGACTATCCTGACTTTTTGACAAGAAAATCCTGACTTTTTGACAAGAAAATCCTGATTTTTTTACAAAAAATCCTGACTTTTTGACAAAAAAATGCTTGACTTTTTGACAAAATTTTTTTGACTTTTTGACAAAAACATTTTGACTTTTTGACGAAAAAATTCTGACTTTTTGACAGAAAAATTTGTTTGACATTTTGACCAAAATCTTTTTCGACTCTGACAAAATAAATGTTCGACTTTTTGACAAAATAAATGTTTTGACTTTTTGCCAATTTTTTTTTCGACTGGCAACATTTTTTTTTTGACTTTTTGACAAAAATTAGACTTTTTGACCAAAAAAGGTTTGACTTTTTTACAAAAAAATGTTCGACATTTTAACACTCAGGAAAAATCCCAATTTATTGACAATTAGAAAAAAATCCTGACTTTGACATTAAAAATTCCGACTTTTTGACACTTAGAAAATCCTGACTTTTTGACAAGAACATCCTGACTTTTTGACAAGAAAATCCTGACTTTTTGACAAGAAAATCCTGATTTTTTGACAAGAAAATCCAGATTTTTTTTTACAAAAAATCCTGACTTTTTGATAAAAAAATTGACTTTTTGACAAAAAATTTTTTACTTTTTGACGAAAAAATTCTGACTTTTTGACAGAAAAATTTGTTTGACCTTTTGACCAAAATCTTCTTCGACTCCGACAAAATAAATGTTCGACCTTTTGACAAAATAGATATTTGACTTTTTGACAACATTTTTTTCGAATGGCAACATTTTTTTTTTGACTTTTTGACAAAAAAGGGTAGACTTTTTGACCAAAAAAGGTTTGACTTTTTTACAAAGAAATGTTCGACATTTTAACACTCATGAAAAATCCCAATTTATTGACAATTACAAAAAAATCCTGACTTTGACATTAAAAATTCCGACTTTTTGACACTTAGAAAATCTTGACTTTTTGACAAGAACATCTTGACTTTTTCGCAAAAAAATGCTGACTTTATCACAAGAAAATCCTGACTTTTTGACAAAAAATTCCTAAATTTTTGACAAAAAAATATTTGCCTTTTTGACAAAAAATTTTTTCGACCTTTTGACACTTGGAAAAAATCCCAACTTGTTATTGATATTTTTTTGACCTGGAGAAAAGTTAATTAAATGTAAACATTTTTATTTCAAATGTATTAAAATCCCCTCAGCCATTAAGGCAGAAAGACAATGAAATGTCAACACAAGCATGGCAACCCATCAAATAGTTAGAATCAAATTGAACCTTGAACCTAATCTCTTAAAATGAAAAATATATAAGAAATGTTTAATATAGTGTCGGAAAATAGTGCAAATTGTGAAAATGTAAAACCTGAGATGAAGTATTTTCTGCAGTTCAAGTCACAGGAAGTTATGGCGGTGCTCTAAAGGGTGAGCGCGGAACAGATTATTCTTTACATTTCCATTATTTTATTTTGGTAGGTTTACTACTCGTATGCACGTTTGTATGTGACATCACAAAGTGACATGTCTGAGGCGTGACAGGTGAACCCTGGGAAGTGGTGTGTGTGTGTGTGTGTGTGTGTGTGTGTGTGTGTGTGTGTGTGTGGTCATGTTTGTAAGTATTAACATTTATGATAGTGTCACATATAGTACACACACACACTGACATGAGGAGCTTAGACGCACAAACATAAATATCTAATGAGAGACGTCTCAAGTGTGCCGGGGGAGACATTAGTGTGTGTGTGTGTGTGTGTGTGTGTGTGTGTGTGGTGTTTGGCCTCTCTCCCCTCTCTCCTTACGAATTTGCCCCCGAGCTTGCCTTAACATCCTCATGTCAAGACATCGGGGAGCGCATGTGTGTGTGCGCGTGTGTGTGTGTGTGTGTGTGTGTGTGTCTGTGCAGGCGTTGAAGCCAGCATGAGGCCGCACTCTAGGAAGTGACATCATAGCAGGGGTTAAGCAGACAACTTTACCTTCATTTATAATCCCCCCCCCCATCATCACCCCTCCTCCTCTCATATCGCTAAAAGAACATTAAAAATAATGACAAGAAAATATGTTTTTTGCTGCAGTTGCAAATGTCACATAAACAAACATATATTGGTGAAATCTGTTTCAGGTTCAAACTGTGGCTACCATCAAAGCTTATTAAATTAAACAGGTTTCAGGTTGTATTTTTTTTGCATATATAGACACACACACACACACATACATGCATATGTATATATATATATATATATATATATATACAGTGGGGCAAGAAAGTATTTAGTCAGCCAGCGATTGTGCAAGTTCTCCCACTTAAAATGATGACAGAGTTCTGTAATGTTCATCATAGGTACACTTCAACTGTGAGAGACAGAATGTGGAAAAAAATCCAGGAATTCACATTGTAGGAATTTTAAAGAATTTATTTGTGAATTATGGTGGAAAATAAGTATTTGGTCAACCATTCAAAGCTCTCACTGATGGAAGGAGGTTTTGGCTCCAAATCTCACGATACATGGCCTCATTCATTCTTTCCTTAACACGGATCAATCGTCCTGTCCCCTTAGCAGGAAAACAGCCCCAAAGCATGATGTTTCCACCCCCATGCTTCACAGTAGGTATGGTGTTCTTGGGATGCAACTCAGTATTCTTCTTCCTCCAAACACCACCAGTTGAGTTCTACCAAAAAAGTTATATTTTGGTTTCATCTGACCACAGGACATTCTCCCAATCCTCTGCTGTATCATCCATGTATCCATTTTGACTCCAAAAGGGAGCTGGGGGGATAAAAAAAATGGATGGATGCAATTCTATTATGGTCATACTCTTGTTTGCTAGCGGATACGATTTCAGTACGATTGGAGATCTTTGCTCTTTCTCAATTTCATTTAATTTTTTTAGGGTCCGCCCTGCTTATGGCAAAGGACTCCACAGGAGTCCTTTGCCATAGGCAAGGACCCTATTGAATCTGCTGCGTTTTATTATTATTGTTTATTCCGCACCTTCGCACCCTAATTTGACCCCCTTAACATGCTTCAAAACTCACCAAATTTGACAAACTAATCGGTCTACTGGGACACCCCAACTTATTAAGCAACCAAACCCCAAAAATGAAAATTGCGCGCTAGCGCCCCCTAGGAAAAAAACAAAACAGACTGCTTGTAACTTCCGTTAGGAATGTCGTAGAGACATGAAACAAAAGCCTCTATATAGGGCTGACTTAGACCTACATTTCATAATTGTATCTTCTGGGGCAAAAGTCAACAAAAATTATGCAAAAACCCATTCAAAGCAAAATTTTCAAAAAAAAATGCTACTTTTGCCTCTTTGATCTGTAATTTGACCCCCTTAAAATGCTTCAAAACTCACCAAACTTGGCACACACATCAGGACTAGCAGAAATTGCGATATAATGAAAAAACCAAACCCGAAAAATGAAAAATGCGCTCTAGCGCAATTTTTAAATAAAACACAGAAAATACTGCTCCTAGGAAGAGAAAACAGACAAAACTGCTTGTAACTTCCGGTAGGAATGCCGGAAAGACATGAAACAAAAACTTCTATGTAGGTCTCACCTAGACCTACATTTTGATAGGTGGCACCTTTCAGTTAAAATCAACAGGAAGTTGGCAATTACCCCTTCAAAATAAAGGTTTTGTAAAAAGTCGTCACCTTTTTCCAGACAAAACTGCTTGTAATTTCTGTTAGGAATGTCGTAGAGTGATGAAATAAAAACTTCTATGTAGGTCTGACTAAGATCGGGACTCGGGACACGGCGGCGGCGGCCAACGGCGGACCCGACCAACGCTGCTTGCAGCTTTAATTATTTATGTCCTTCATTGATGTGCATTTTTGATCCATAGACAATTATACCTCAATTACACAATTTTACATTTACACACCAGGCATAGCTCGGTTGGTAGAGCGGCCGTGCCAGCAACTTGAGGGTTGCAGGTTCGATTCCCGCTTCCGTCATCCTAGTCACTGCCGTTGTGTCCTTGGGCAAGACACTTTACCCACCTGCTCCCAGTGCCACCCACACTGGTTTTAAATGTAACTTAGATATTGGGTTTCACTATGTAAAGCGCTTTGAGTCACTTGAGAAAAAGCGCTATATAAATATAACTCACTTCACTTCGACTTTTTGACTAAAAAAAAGGTCTGACTTTTTAAAAAAAATGTTTTCGACTTTTTGACACTTATAAAAAATCCCAACTTGTTGACACTTAAAAAAAAATCCTGACTTTGACAAAAAAAATCTGACTTTTTGACAAAAAAATTTTCGACTTTTTGACACTTAGAAAATCCTGAGTTTTTCACAAGAAAATCCTGCCTTTTTGACAAAAAATTCCTGACTTTTTGACAAAAAAATTCCTGACTTTTTGACAAAAAATTCCTGACTTTTTGAGAAAAAAAATTCGACTTTTTGACAAAATTTTTTCGACTTTTTGACAAAAAAAGGTTAGACTTTTTTACAAAAAAATGTTCGACTTTTTGACACTAAGAAAAAATCCCAAATTGTTGACACTTAGAAAAAAAATCCCGACTTTGACAAAGAAAATTCCGACTTTTTGACAAAAACATTTCCGACTTTTTGACAAAAAAAATTCCAACTTTTTAACACTTACAAAGTCCTGAGTTTTTGACAAGAACATCCGGACTTTTTCACAAGAAAATCCTGACTTTTTGACAAAAAAAATTCGACTTTTTGACAAAAAAGGTTAGGTTTTTTACCCCAAAATTTTTGAATTTTGACACTAAGAAAAAATCCCAACTTCTTGACACTTAGAAAAAAAATCCCGACTTTGACAAAGAAAATTCCGACTTTTTGACAAAAACATTTCCGACTTTTTGACACTTACAAAATCCAGACTTTTTGACAAGAAAATCCTGACTTTTTTACAAGAAAATCCTGACTTTTTGATATAAAAAAAAATCCTGACTTTTTGACAAAAAAATTATTGACTTTTTGACAAAAATGTTTTGACTTTTTGATAAAAAAAAGTTTGACTTTTTGATGAAAAAAATCCTGACTTTTTGACAGAAAAATTTCTTTGACCTTTTGACAAAAAAAAATTTCGACTCCGACAAAATAAATTTTCGACTTTTTGACAAAATAAATGTTTGACTTTTTGACAATTTTTTTTTCGACTGGCAACATTTTTCTTGACTTTTTGACAAAAAAGGTTAGACTTTTTGACCAAAAAAGGTTTGACTTTTTTACAAAAAAATGTTCGACTTTTTGACACTTAGAAAATCCTGAGTTCTTCACAAGAAAATCCTGCCTTTTTGACAAAAAATTCCTGACTTTTTGACAAAAAAATTCCTGACTTTTTGACAAAAAATTCCTGACTTTTTGAGAAAAAAAATTCGACTTTTTGACAAAATTTTTTCGACTTTTTGACAAAAAAAGGTTAGACTTTTTTACAAAAAAATGTTCGACTTTTTGACACTAAGAAAAAATCCCAACTTGTTGACACTTAGAAAAAAAATCCCGACTTTGACAAAGAAAATTCCGACTTTTTGACAAAAACATTTCCGACTTTTTGACAAAAAAAATTCCAACTTTTTAACACTTACAAAGTCCTGAGTTTTTGACAAGAACATCCGGACTTTTTCACAAGAAAATCCTGACTTTTTGACAAAAAAAATTCGACTTTTTGACAAAAAAAGGTTAGGTTTTTTACCCCAAAATTTTTGAATTTTGACACTAAGAAAAAATCCCAACTTCTTGACACTTAGAAAAAAAATCCCGACTTTGACAAAGAAAATTCCGACTTTTTGACAAAAACATTTCCGACTTTTTGACACTTACAAAATCCAGACTTTTTGACAAGAAAATCCTGACTTTTTGACAAGAAAATCCTGACTTTTTGATATAAAAAAAATCCTGACTTTTTGACAAAAAAATTTTTGACTTTTTGACAAAAATTTTTTGACTTTTTGATAAAAAAAAGTTTGACTTTTTGATGAAAAAAATCCTGACTTTTTGACAGAAAAATTTCTTTGACCTTTTGACCCAAAAAAATTTCGACTCCGACAAAATAAATTTTCGACTTTTTGACAAAATAAATGTTTGACTTTTTGACCAATTTTTTTCGACTGGCAACATTTTTCTTGACTTTTTGACAAAAAAGGTTAGACTTTTTGACCAAAAAAGGTTTGACTTTTTTACAAAAAAATGTTCGACATTTTGACACTTATAAAAAAATCCCAACTTGTTGACACTTAGAAAAAAATCCCGACTTTGACAAAAAAATTCCGACTTTTTGACACTTAAAAAATTCTGACTTTTTGACAAGAATATCCTGACTTTTTAACAAGAAAATCCTGACTTTTTCGCAAAAAAATGCTGACTTTTTCACAAGAAAATCCTGACTTTTTAACAAAAAATTCCTAACTTATTGACAAAAAAATTGTTTTCCTTTTTGACAAAAAAATGTTCGACTTTTTGACACTTGGAAAAAATCCCAACTTGTTATTGATATTTTATAAATATATAAATATAATTTAATTCACTTCACTTCACTTCACCAATGCCGGAGAAGGAGCAGGATGAAGAAAAATCTTATATTTTCCTTCCCCCTTCAGCATAATACGTAGTCTTACTTAATGGATATCATACAAACCAACAAATACATCCAAATGGAATGAAAAAAAACAAAAAAAAAACACGAGAAAAACACAACAAGTGCAAAACTTCATGAAGTACAAACCGAACAAAAAACAACAACACACATTTTACCTTGTTTCATCTAAAAATACTCTTCGACATCTTTTTCCGTACATGTAAAATATGAGATTTCCATGTCAGACCGTCATCCAGTATCACTCCTAAAAATCTAAGTTCATCGCTTTCAATATCAATTCCATCTATTGACAGTTAGATCGTTTCCTTCCTTTTCTTCATACAAAAAAATCATAAACTTTGGTTTTTTTACGTTTAATGATGACTTATTGACATCAAACCATCTCTTAAGTTTAATCATTTCCTGTTCAATAATGTTTGATAACGCTTTTAAAGACCTACTGAAAGCCACTACTAGCGACCACGCAGGCTGATAGTTTATATATCAATGATGAAATATTAACATTGCAACACATGCCAATACGGCCTTTTTTGTTTACTAAATTACAATTTTAAATTTCCCGTGAGTTTCGTCTTGAAAACGTCGTGTAATGATGACGTCACGCGTTTTTAGGAAGTATGAGCGCTGCTGCACACACACACAGCTAAAAGTCGTCCGCTTCAACGGCATAATTACACAGTATTTTGGAGATCTGTGTTGCTGAATCTTTTTCAATTAGTTCAATTAATATTGGATAAGTCAAAGTAGAAAGATGGAGTTGGGCAGCTTTAGCCTTTAGCCACACAAACACACGGTGATTCCTTGTTTAAAATTCCCGGAGGTGAAAATGTCCTATTGATCAGAGCGCGGTCAAGAGAACATGAATCCAGACCAAATGTCAACCAGCAGGTTTCGGTGAGAAAATTGTGGTAAAAAGTCGCTTTTTACCGTAGATCAGCTGACCTTGGGCCGTCCATGAAGCTGCCGTCGACTCCCCTGAGACATTGGCGTCAACACACCCGTGGACACACCCCTCCGACTATCAGGTACTACTTAACTCACTAAAACACTAGCAACACAATAGAAAGATAAGGGATTTCCCAGAATTATCCTAGTAAATGTGTTTAAAAACATCGGAATCCATCCCAATGCAATCGCATTTTTTTTTTTCTAGTCCGTCACTATCAATCAATCAATCAATCAATGTTTACTTATATAGCCCTAAATCACTAGTGTCTCAAAGGGCTGCACAAACCACCACGACATCCTCGGTAAGAAAACTCACACCCAGTGGGACGTCGGTGACAATGATGACTATGAGAACCTTGGAGAGGAGGAAAGCAATGGATGTCGAGCGGATCTAACATGATACTGTGAAAGTTCAATCCACAATGGATCCAACACAGTCGCGAGAGTCCAGTCCAAAGAGGATCCAAGACACAGCAGCGAGAGTCCCGTTCACAGCGGAGCCAGCAGGAAACCATCCCAAGCGGAGGCGGATCAGCAGCGCAGAGATGTCCCCAGCCGATACACAGGCGAGCAGTACATGGCCACCGGATCGGACCGGACCCCCTCCACACGGGAGAGTGGGACATGGAAGAAAAAGAAAAGAAACGGCAGATCAACTGGTCTAAAAAGGGAGTCTATTTAAAGGCTAGAGTATACAAATGAGTTTTAAGGTGAGACTTAAATGATGAAGCTGCCGTCGACTCCCCTGAGACATTGGCGTCAACACACCCGTGGACACACCCCTCCGACTATCAGGTACTACTTAACTCACTAAAACACTAGCAACACAATAGAAAGATAAGGGATTTCCCAGAATTATCCTAGTAAATGTGTTTAAAAACATCGAAATCCATCCCAATGCAATCGCATTTTTTTTTTTCTTTGATTCTACTGATTCTATCAATATCCTCAAACACGAATCTTTCATCCTCGCTCAAATTAATGGGGAAATTGTCGTTTTCTCGGTCCGAATAGCACTTTTTGTTGGAGGATCCCATTAAAAACAATGTGAATATGTGAGGAGCCCCCACACTTGTGACCAGTGTTAATTTTGACAGCAAAATTTTATTTAGTTTTAGTCATAGTCTTTTGACTAAAATGTAATTTAGTTTTAATCATAATTTAGGTATTTAAATTGTTTTAGTTTTAGTCTAGTTTTAGTTGACGATATATCATAAGATTATAGTCGACGGAAACTACAGTAGATTTAGTCGACTAAAGGGTAATATGTGAACTTTCCCTTCAATTTCTGAAAGTCAAAGCAAAACAGCGGAAAAATCACCGATACAAGTCGTATTTTGATGAAAATCATGTCTCAAATGTAGTATTTCACTAGTAAGCCGTGTAATAAATGGGATAACGTCAGATGAGTTGTATGTTGGGGAAAATGCTTATCCATCCATCCATCTACTTCCACTTATCCGAGGTCGGGTCGCGGGGGCAACAGCCTAAGCAGGGAAACCCAGACTTCCCTCTCCCCTGGGGATCCCGAGGCGTTCCCAGGCCAGCCGGGAGACATAGTCTTCCCAACGTGTCCTGGGTCTTCCCCGTGGCCTCCTACCGGTTGGACGTGCCCTAAACACCTCCCTAGGGAGGCGTTCGGGTGGCATCCTGACCAGATGCCCGAACCACCTCATCTGGCTCCTCTCGATGTGAAGGAGCAGCGGCTTTACTTTGAGTTCCTCCCGGATGGCAGAGCTTCTCACCCTATCTCTAAGGGAGAGACCCAAACTCATTTGGGCCGCTTGTACCCGTGATCTTATCCTTTCGGTCATGACCCAAAGCTCATGACCATAGGTGAGGATGGGAACGTAGATCGACCGGTAAATTGAGAGCTTTGCCTTCCGGCTCAGCTCCTTCTTCACCACAACGGATCGGTACAACGTCCGCATTACTGAAGACGCCGCACCGATCCGCCTGTCGATCTCACGATCCACTCTTCCCCCACTCGTGAACGAGACTCCCAGGTACTTGAACTCCTCCATGAAAATGCTTACCTGTGTGTGGATTTCGGGGTGATTGGACTGTAAATGTCGCTTCAAGTTTGTTGTGTTTTTCCCCGTAATCCTCGCGCTGCATTTCTTACACTGCGTCTTGTTATCTTTGACGTCAAATATAAAATTTCCCCATATGTCCTCTCTCCCCTTCCTCCCCGGCGTTGACATGTTGTCTTCTGCAGTCTCAAACGCAAACTACGTTTACGTAACTTCCTCACCACGTCGCTCTGATTGGTTCTCTTCCCAACTCCTCCCGCCTCTTCCTAACGAAATGACTTCCGATTGGATCTCGTCCCTAGCAGACATGTTCGTCTCGTTTTTATTCGTTGACAAATATGTCAATACACCTCATCATCGTCTTAGTCCACGTAAATTATTTTTTATTTAGTTATTGTCTCGTTTTAGTCAGACAAAAAAGGTCGTTGACGATAACTATGACAAAAATGTTTCGTCAACAAAATTAACACTGCATGTGACGTCATCGTCTGCGACTTCCGGCAAAGGCAGGGCTTTTCTTTTGACACCGACAGTTGCGAACTTTATCGTCGGTGTTCTCTACTAAATCCTTTCAGCAAAAATATGGCAATATCGCAAAATGATCTAGCCCAGGGGTCGGGAACCTTTTTGGCTGAGAGAGCCAAGAATCAGTAGAAGCATTTAAGTCTCATCTTAAAACTCATCTGTATACTCTAGCCTTTAAATAGACCTCCTTTTTAGACCAGTTGATCTGCCGCTTCTTTTCTTTCTCCTATGTCCCCCCCTCCCTTGTGGAGGGGGTCCGGTCCGATGACCATGGATGAAGTACTGACTGTCCAGAGTCGGGACCCAGGATGGACCGCTCGTCGGGACCCAGGATGGACCGCTCGCCTGTATCGGTTGGGGACATCTCTACGCTGCTGATCCGCTTGAGATGGTTTCCTGTGGACGGGACTCTCACTGCTGTCTTGGAACCACTATGGATTGAACTTTCACAGTATCATGTTAGACCCGCTCGACATCCATTGCTTTCGGTCCCCTAGAGGGGGGGGGTTGCCCACATCTGAGGTCCTCTCCAAGGTTTCTCATAGTCAGCATTGTCGCTGGCGTCCCACTGAATGTGAATTCTCCCTGCCCACTGGGTGTGAGTTTTCCTTGCCCTTTTGTGGGTTCTTCCGAGGATGTTGTAGTCGTAATGATTTGTGCAGTCCTTTGAGACATTTGTGATTTGGGGCTATATAAATAAACATTGATTGATTGATTGAAGAATCCAAATATTTTAAAATGTATTTCCGTAAGAGCCATATCATTTTTTTTTTCCAACACTGAACACAACTAAACGCGTGCATTTTTAAGTAAGACCAACATTACTAGAGTATAATAGGTCCCGTATTCTTTGTAATAACGTTGATATTCTGAAGCTAACTGTGGAGAGGTGTGGCCTGCAGGCCTGCAGCGAAGCGGGGTGTGCCAGTACAGGCCTAAAAATCGGTGACAGGTGCGTGGATGGTCTACCTGGGCCTTGTCATCTAATCACCTGTCGCTCTGTTATAAGCAGCAGCCGGGAGGAGAGACAGGGTTGGAGCTGGAGCCAGAGCGCGAGCGAGAATGAAAGAGAAAAAGACAATTGCTGGAAAGCAACTGAGAGACTTATTGAAAAATAAAAAAATATCATAACCCTGAAACAGGCTCTCATGTCGGTGCTTGGTGGTCTGAAGAACCCCCAGGAGGGCAAGCCCTAAAAAAAACAATAATAAATAAATCATGAAATTTCTTGAACAAGTGCGATAGAAAAAAGGATGGATGGATTCAAATGCATGAGCATGTTTAATATTTTGAACGTTATTTTTAACACTTTGATTACAGGTGGAATTAGTCTTTACTTATTGTGTTAAGCAGTGTTAGTTCAGATTTATCCGAGAGCCAGATGCAGTCATCAAAAGAGCCACATCTGGCTCTAGAGCCATAGATTCCCTACCCCTGATCAATCAATCAATCAATGTTTATTTATATAGCCCCAAATCACAAATGTCTCAAAGGACTGCACAAATCATTACGACTACAACATCCTCGGAAGAACCCACAAAAGGGCAAGGAAAACTCACACCCAGTGGGCAGGGAGAATTCACATTCAGTGGGACGCCAGTGACAATGCTGACTATGAGAAACCTTGGAGAGGACCTCAGATGTGGGCAACCCCCCCCCTCTAGGGGACCGAAAGCAATGGATGTCGAGCGGGTCTAACATGATACTGTGAAAGTTCAATCCATAGTGGCTCCAAGACAGCAGTGAGAGTCCCGTCCACAGGAAACCATCTCAAGCGGATCAGCAGCGTAGAGATGTCCCCAACCGATACAGCTTGGGGACACATAGAACGGACCTGTGTGACACATAGAACGGACCTGCTATCCCTGTTTAAAAGGGAAAATCTCATTTCAGTAGGCCTTTAAGTCATGTCCTGAACTATAAAAGTTTTTATATTACCACAGTTTCTCAACTCTGTGGTGATATTCTTTTCACAAAATACAACCAATAGTACGTTAATGTTAAATCTTCCTTGTGAAAGGTAACCCCCCCGATGCCCATTTTCAACAGTTCGCTCATTTAAGCAGGAAAACGCTGAAAACCATCTTTGTTTTCTACCTGTCAACTAGGGGTGTGGGGAAAAAATTGATTCGATTTCAAATCGCGATTCTCACGTTGTGCGATTCAGAGTCGATTCTCATTTTTTTTAAATCGATTTTTTTGTTGTTGATTTTATTTTTTATTTTTTTTATTTTTTATTAATCAATCCAACAAAACAATACACAGCAATACCATAACAATGCAATCCAATTCCAAAACCAAACCTGACCCAGCAACACTCAGAACTGCAATAAACAGAGAATTGAGAGGAGACACAAACACAACACAGAACAAACCAAAAGTAGTGAAACAAAAATGAATATCAACACAGTATAATTTCAGCATAGCAGTGATTAAAAATCCCTCATTGACATTATCATTAGACATTTATAAAAATAATAAAAAAGACCAATAGTGTCACAGTGGCTTACACTTGCATGGCATCTCATAAGCTGGACAACACACTGTGTCCAATGTTTTCACAAAGATACAATAAGTCATATTTTTGGTTCATTTAATAGTTAAAAAAAAATTGCAATATTGCAAACAGTTGATAAAACATTGTCCTGTACTATTATAAACATTTTTTACAAAAATCTACTACTCTGCTTGCATGTCAGCAGACTGGGGTAGATCCTGCTGAAATCCTATAAATTGAATGAACAGAAAATCCTTTTAAATTGGGGGAAAAAACAGTTTTTGAATTGATAATCGTGTTGAATTGAAAAAAAAATGATTTTGAATCGATTCGTGACCCTAAAAATAGATATTGAATCGAATCATGGGACACCCAAAGATTCACAGCCCTGCTATCAAGTGTCAGTTTAGGCTGCCCGCCGGCTCCTCATCACCACTTCAAGATGGCGGCCGAATTTCTCGCGTCACAGCAGCCGATGTCGCGTCTACTTGTATAAGATGTCCATGGTTAGACCTACGCTTGCAAGCTAGCAAGTGAAAGCTAAAAAGTTCGAAGCTGCTTAAAAAAGTTGGTAAAAAGTGTTAAGAGGCCAGAAGTGTTAAAAAGTTGACTTATACGTTAGTTTTTAACGTTCAAGCTGAGTTACTGGGAGTTCAGGTGAGTTTTTAATTTACTCTGCTGTGCTATGCTTAATGTTTTCTGCTACATTATTTAGACTGAACATACGTCCTATTTTCCCCGGATATGTCCTCTTTTGCGGGGGCTGTGCGGGCAGAATTTCTCAAATGTCTCAAATGTCCGGCATTTTGAGTTAGGATTGCGTTTATTTTCGATGTACGTTCAGGGTTAAGAAGGAGTTCAAAACAAAACAAATTGTGAAGGTGTGTGCGCACGCAGCAGCATTCGTGAGGGAGGGGCATAGAGAGCGAGCGAGTTATGATAAACGCGCATGCGTCGCCAGGCTCTGCTTTTTATCTATAGATTTATCAGATTTAATTGTTTATAATCTATAGCAGGGGTGTTAAAAGTCTGCCCTGGTGGCCGTTTGCGGCCCATAGCTAATGTTTTAAAGGCCCACAGCACATTCAATCAATCAATCAATCAATGTTTACTTATATAGCCCTAAATCACTAGTGTCTCAAAGGGCTGCACAAACCACCACGACATCCTCGGTAGGCCCACATAAGGGCAAGGAAAACTCACACCCAGTGGGACATCGGTGACAATAATGATTATGAGAACCTTGGAGAGGAGGAAAGCAATGGATGTCGAGCGGGTCTAACATGATACTGTGAAAGTTCAATCCACAATGGATCCAACACAGTCGCGAGAGTCCAGTCCAAAGCGGATCCAACACAGCAGCGAGAGTCCCGTTCACAGCGGAGCCAGCAGGAAACCATCCCAAGCGGAGGCGGATCAGCAGCGCAGAGATGTCCCCAGCCGATACACAGGCAAGCAGTACATGGCCATCGGATCGGACCGGACCCCCTCCACAAAGGAGAGTGGGACATAGAAGAAAAAGAAAAGAAACGGCAGATCAACTGGTCTAAAAAGGGAGTCTATTTAAAGGCTAGAGTATACAAATGAGTTTTAAGGTGAGACTTAAATGCTTCTACTGAGGTGGCATCTCGAACTGTTACCGGGAGGGCATTCCAGAGTACTGGAGCCCGAACGGAAAACGCTCTATAGCCCGCAGACTTTTTTTGGGCTTTAGGAATCACTAGCAAGCCGGAGTCCTTTGAACGCAGATTTCTTGCCGGGACATATGGTACAATACAATCGGCAAGATAGGATGGAGCTAGACCGTGTAGTATTTTATACGTAAGTAGTAAAACCTTAAAGTCACATCTTAAGTGCACAGGAAGCCAGTGCAGGTGAGCCAGTACAGGTATATATGTATGTATATATGTATATAAAGGTATATACAGTACAGGCGTAATGTGATCAAACTTTCTTGTTCTTGTCAAAAGTCTAGCAGCCGCATTTTGTACCAACTGTAATCTTTTAATGCTAGACATGGGGAGACCCGAAAATAATACGTTACAGTAGTCGAGGCGAGACGTAACAAACGCATGGATAATGATCTCAGCGTCTTTAGTGGACAGAATGGAGCGAATTTTAGCGATATTACGGAGATGAAAGAAGGCCGTTTTAGTAACGCTTTTAATGTGTGCCTCAAAGGAGAGAGTTGGGTGGAAGATAATACCCAGATTCTTTACCGTGTCGCCTTGTTTAATTGTTTGGTTGTCAAATGTTAGAGTTGTATTATTAAATAGAGTTCGGTGTCTAGCAGGACCGATAATCAGCATTTCCGTTTTTTTTGGCATTGAGTTGCAAAAAGTTAGCGGACATCCATTGTTTAATTTCATTAAGACACGCCTCCAGCTGACTACAATCCGGCGTGTTGGTCAGCTTTAGGGGCATGTAGAGTTGGGTGTCATCAGCATAACAGTGAAAGCTAACACCGTATTTGCGTATGATGTCACCTAGCGGCAGCATGTAGATGCTGAAGAGTGCAGGGCCAAGGACCGAACCCTGGGGAACTCCGCACATTACCTTAACGTAGTCCGAGGTCACATTGTTATGGGAGACACACTGCATCCTATCAGTAAGATAAGAGTTAAACCAAGACAGGGCTAAGTCTGACATACCAATTCGTTCTAAAAATACTATTAAAAGCCTACTGAAAGCCACTACTAGCCACCACGCAGTCTGATAGTTTATACATGAATGATGAAATATTAACATTGCAACACATGCCAATACGGCCTTTTTAGTTTACTAAATTGCAATTTTAAATTTCCCGCGAGGTATCCTCTTGAAAACATCGCGGAATGATAACGCGTGCTTGTGACGTTATTGGTTGGAACGGACATTTTATTCCAGCGCCACTCACGGCTAAAAGTCGTCCGATTTAATCGCATAATTACACAGTATTCTGGACATTCGTGTTGCTGAATCTTTTGCAATTTGTTCAATTAATAATGGATACTACCATGAATTGATTAACGTGGACCCCGACTTAAACAAGTTGAAAAACGTATTGGAGTGTTACCATTTAGTGGTCAATTGTACGGAATATGTACTGAAATGTGCAATCTACTAATAAAACTATCAATCAATCAATCAGAAAGAATGCTGTTGGTGTAAAGCGGTGTATTGCAGCTGCCTTTAGCAACACAAACACAGCCGGGGTTTCTTTGTTTGTTGTGAAGCTTTAATATGGAACAGAGCGGTCAAGCGAACATGTTTCTCTACCACATGTCAACCGGCAGGTTTCGGTGAGAAAATTGTGGTAATAAGTCGGCTCTTACCGTAAACATGAGCGGAGCTTGTGTCGTTCTTCCTGCAGCTGTCAAAGAGGCAGCTGCGACTTTCTTGGCTAACAAAATAAGAGTCTCGGAAAGCTGGCGTGCACAAGTGATGTGCACGCCAGCTTTCTGAGAGATCGCTTGTGCACGCCAGTTTTCCGAGACTCTGTATTTAGTTAGCGCAGGCAGCATGAAGCAGGGCTTTTATTGTGAAGATAGGAAATGTGCAGTCGGCCTTTAGAGTTTTGACGGAAGGTACGGCGCGAGAGTCTGTTGAAATAAAAAGTGTTTCTCGCCTTCCTCCCGGTCATATTTTAATAATAATGATCTTGCAGCAGCCAGCGTCATCTCACAAGACCCTCCGGTACCGTGAATGTCATTTAAGTGACGTCTTGGTGAAGATTGATGATCACTCATTTTTAGGTCTATTTTTTTTTAAAAGCCTGGCTGGAAATCGACTGACGCACCCCCCGCGGTCGACCGGTAGCTCGCGATCGACGTAAAGTGGTTTACATGTATAACTTTCTCCGACTTCCTAAAACGTGTTCAATGCCACTTCTTTGTCCGTCTCACTTTTAAAGGGGAACATTATCAGCATACCTATGTAAGCGTCAATATATACCTTAATGTTGCAGAAAAAAGACCATATATTTTTTTAACCGATTTCCGAACTCTAAATGGGTGAATTTTGGCAAATTAAACGCCTTTATGTTTATGCCTTTTTTTATTTTTTTTATTTTTATTTTTTTCCTTTGTCATGAAAAAGGGACGTTTTTGTCATGAAAAAGGGAGTTTTTTGTGGTTGGTGCACTAATTTTAAGTGTATATTGTGTTTTTTTATGTTGATTTAATAAAAAATAAATTATTATTATTTTTTTTGTTATTTTTTTTTTTAAATAAAAATTTATAAAAAATTCTTCGGCGGCGGGCCGCGGCCCAGTGGTTGGGGACCACTGGCTTAAGCCGCTGAAATCAGAGTCTGAATCCGAGCTAATGTTGCTATATCTTGCTGTGCTATTTGCCATTGTTTGTATTGGAATCGCTATGTGACGTCACAAGGAAATGGACAGTGGCTTAATCAAGCACTTTAAAGCTTTTTTTAGGGATATTCCGGGACGGGTAAAATTTTGAAAAAAATTTTGAAAAATAAAATAAGCCACTGGGAACTGATTTTTAGTGGTTTCAACCCTTCTGTAATTGTGATAATGTTCCCCTTTAATGTTGTGCATGAATGCTCATAGGTGAGTTTTGTTGACGTTATTGACTTGTGTGGAGTGCTAATCATGCGTATTTGGTCACTGCATGACTGCAAGCCAATCGATGCTAACATGCTATTTAGGCTAGCTATATGTACATATTGCATCATTATGCCTTATTTGTAGCTATATTTGGTCTAATTTCCTTTAAAGGCCTACTAAAATGAGATTTTCTTATTTAAACGGGGATAGCAGGTCCATTCTATGTGTCATACTTGATCATTTCGCGATATTGCCATATTTTTGCTGAAAGGATTTAGTAGAGAACATCGACGATAAAGTTCTCAACTTTTGGTCGCTGATAAAAAAAGCCTTGCCTGTACCGGAAATAGCAGACGATGTGCGCGTGACGTAACTGGTTGTAGAGCTCCTTACATCTGCACATTGTTTACCATCATGGCCACCAGCAGCTAGAGTAATTCGGACCGAGGAAGCGACAATTTCCCCATTAATTTGAGTGAGGATGAAAGATTCGTGGATGAGGATAGTAAGAGTGAAAAAAAAAAAGAAAAAAAGATGAGGGCAGTGGGAGCGTTTCAGATGTTATTAGACACATTTACTAGGATAATTCTGGAAAATCCCTATCTGCTTATTGTGTTACTAGTGTTTTAGTGAGATTATATATCAATCAATCAATCAATGTTTACTTATATAGCCCTAAATCACTAGTGTCTCAAAGGGCTGCACAAACCACCACGACATCCTCGGTAGGCCCACATAAGGGCAAGGAAAACTCACACCCAGTGGGACATCGGTGACAATAATGACCCAGTGGGACGTCGGTGACAATAATGACTATGAGAACCTTAGAGAGGAGGAAAGCAATGGATGTCGAGCGGGTCTAACATGATACTGTGAAAGTTCAATCCACAATGGATCCAACACAGTCGCGAGAGTCCAGTCCAAAGCGGATCCAACACAGCAGCGAGAGTCCCGTTCACAGCGGAGCCAGCAGGAAACCATCCCAAGCGGAGGCGGATCAGCAGCGCAGAGATGTCCCCAGCCGATACACAGGCAAGCAGTACATGGCCATCGGATCGGACCGGACCCCCTCCACAGGGGAGAGTGGGACATAGAAGAAAAAGAAAGAAACAGCAGATCAACTGGATCAAACCTGAAAGTCGGAGGGGTGTGGTGACCGCCAGTGTCTCTGAGGGAAGCCAGGGAGGAGCCAAGAGAGTCGCAGCTGCCTCTTTGACAGCTGCAGGAGGAACGACACAAGCTCCGCTCATGTCTAGGGTAAGAGCCAACTTATTACCACAATTTTCTCACCGAAACATGCCGATTGACATGCGGGAGAGAACCATGTTCGCTTGACCGCTTCACCGTCATCTTTAGGGAACGTAAACAAAGAAACACCGGCTGTGTCTGTTTTACTACAGCCGACCGCAATACGCCGCTTTCCACCAACATCTTTCTTCTTTGTCGTCTCCAGTATTAATTGAACACATTGGAAAAGATTCAGCAACACAGATGTCCGGAAATCTGTGTAATTATGCAATTAAGGCAGACTACTTATTAGAGATGCGCGGATAGGCAATTATATCATCCGCAACCGCATCACTAAAGTCGTCATCCACCCGCAATCCACCCGAACCAACATTTCATCAAAGCCACACCCACCCGCCACTCTCCCGTTGTTATATATCTAATATAGACGATGCAAGGCTTTAGTGAGGTTAGAAAGTGTAACTCCATCCAAATAGCACGGACACGATGGCTTTCTTGAACTGATTTATTTGAAGGCTTACTTTCCCTTCAAATTCACCGTGAACACTGTAATAAATAAAGCACGTTACAAACGTAAAAATAATAACATGCACAGCATGTGGATCAAACATAATACCAACAAATGACAAATACCTCGTTGGCCATACCCGGAAGTAGCTCCCTTATATCCCTCGACAGACCAAACGAGACACTTCAAAATAAAAGTATGCGCACATACTGTTTCTAAGAGTGCTGCTTTTTTTTCGTATGTGGGTAACAACAATGAACTATTTATAAATGGTTGATTTCTAGAGGCTAGTAAGGTAAAGTGTTGTACCTGACAAGTTTGGGCTACCTTGCTTCTGCAGCCTTCATCAATCAATCAATCAATGTTTATTTATATAGCCCCAAATCACAAATGTCTCAAAGGACTGCACAAATCATTACGACTACAACATCCTCGGAAGAACCCACAAAAGGGCAAGGAAAACTCACACCCAGTGGGCAGGGAGAATTCACATTCAGTGGGAAGCCAGTGACAATGCTAACTATGAGAAACCTTGGAGAGGATCTCAGATGTGGGCAACCCCCCCCCCTCTAGGGGACCGAAAGCAATGGATGTCGAGCGGGTCTAACATGATACTGTGAAAGTTCAATCCATAGTGGCTCCAAGACAGCAGTGAGAGTCCCGTCCACAGGAAACCATCTCAAGCGGATCAGACCAGTTGATCTGCCGCTTCTTTTCTTTCTCCTATGTCCCCCCCTCCCTTGTGGAGGGGGTCCGGTCCGATGACCATGGATGAAGTACTGGCTGTCCAGAGTCGAGACCCAGGATGGACCGCTCGTCGGGACCCAGGATGGACCGCTCGCCTGTATCGGTTGGGGACATCTCTACGCTGCTGATCCGCTTGAGATGGTTTCCTGTGGACGGGACTCTCACTGCTGTCTTGGAGCCACTATGGATTGAAATTTCACAGTATCATGTTAGACCCGCTCGACATCCATTGCTTTCGGTCCCCTAGAGGGGGGGGGTTGCCCACATCTGAGGTCCTCTCCAAGGTTTCTCATAGTCAGCATTGTCGCTGGCGTCCCACTGGATGTGAATTCTCCCTGCCCACTGGGTGTGAGTTTTCCTTGCCCTTTTGTGGGTTCTTCCGAGGATGTTGTAGTCGTAATGATTTGTGCAGTCCTTTGAGACATTTGTGATTTGGGGCTATATAAATAAACATTGATTGATTGATTGATTGATCAGCAGTGTAGAGATGTCCCCAACCGATACAGGCGAGCGGTCCATCCTGGGTCTCGACTCTGGACAGTCAGTACCTCATCCATGGTCATCGGACCGGACCCCCTCCACAAGGGAGGGGGGGGACATAGGAGAAAGAAAAGAAGCGGCAGATCAACTGGTCTAAAAAGGAGGTCTATTTAAAGGCTAGAGGTGTCACGTGATATATGGATTGTACCACCAAGAGTTGTCAGGTGCAACACTTTACCTACTAGCCCGGGGGTCGGGAACCTTTTTGGCTGAGAGAACCATGAAAACCAAATATTTAAAAATGTATTTCCGTAAGAGCCATATAATATTTTTTTTTAACACCGAACACAACTAAGCGCGTGCATTTTTAAGTAAGACCAACATTTCTAGAGTATAACAGGTCTCTTATTCTTTGTAATAACATTGTTATTCTGAAGCTAACTGTGGTGGGGGCGTGGCCTGTGGGCCTGCAGCAAACTTGGGTGTCCCAGGACCAGCCTCGAAATCAGCGACAGGTGCGTACTTAGCCCACCTGGGCCTTGTTATCTAATCACCTGTCGCTCTGTTATAAGCAGCAGCCAGGAGGAGAGACGGGGTTGGGGCTGGAGCCAGAGCGCGAGCGAGAGAAAAAAATACAATTGCTGGGAAGCAACTGAGAGACTTATTGAAAAATAAAACAATAATGTAATCCTGAAAACGGCTCTCATGTCGGTGCTTGGTGGTCTGAAGAACCCCCACACTAACCAATAATAAATAAATTACTACTTACCATTAACGCAACTTCGTGAACAAAAAAAAGCATGAGAATGTTTTATATTTTGAACGTTATTTTTCAACACTGATTACAAGTGGAATTATTCATTGTTAAGCAATGTCAGCTCAGATTTATCCGAGAGCCAAATGCAGTCATCAAAAGAGCCACATCTGGCTCTAGAGCCATAGGTTCCCTACCCCTGTACTAGCCTATATAAATCAACCATTTATAAATACATGTCAGTAGGCTAAATGAACCTCTTCAACATAACATTTAATCAATCAATCAATCAATCAATGTTTACTTATATAGCCCTAAATCACTAGTGTCTCAAAGGGCTGCACAAACCACCACGACATCCTCGGTAGGCCCACATAAGGGCAAGGAAAACTCACACCCAGTGGGACGTCGGTGACAATGATGACTATGAGAACCTTGGAGAGGAGGAAAGCAATGGATGTCGAGCGGGTCTAACATGATACTGTGAAAGTTCAATCCACAATGGATCCAACACAGTCGCGAGAGTCCAGTCCAAAGAGGATCCAACACAGCAGCGAGAGTCCCGTTCACAGCGGAGCCAGCAGGAAACCATCCCAAGCGTAGGCGGACCAGCAGCGCAGAGATGTCCCCAGCCGATACACAGGCGAGCAGTACATGGCCACCGGATCGGACCGGACCCCCTCCACACGGGAGAGTGGGACATAGAAGAAAAAGAAAAGAAACGGCAGATCAACTTGTCTAAAAAGGGAGTCTATTTAAAGGCTAGAGTATACAAATGAGTTTTAAGGTGAGACTTAAATGCTTCTACTGAGGTGGCATCGCGACCTGTTACCGGGAGGGTATTCCAGAGTACTGGAGCCCGAACGGAAAACGCTCTATAGCCCGCAGACTTTTTTTGGGCTTTTGGAATCACTAATAAGCCGGAGTCCTTTGAAGGCAGATTTCTTGCCGGGACATATGGTACAATACAATCGGCAAGATAGGATGGAGCTAGACCGTGTAGTATTTTATACGTAAGTAGTAAAACCTTAAAGTCACATCTTAAGTGCACAGGAAGCCAGTGCAGGTGAGCCAGTACAGGTATATATGTATGTATATATGTATATAAAGGTATATACAGTATAGGTATATATGTATGTATATATGTATATAAAGGTATATACAGTACAGGTATATATGTATGTATATATGTATATAAAGGTATATACAGTACAGGTATATATGTATGTATATATGTATATAAAGGTATATACAGTATAGGTATATATGTATGTATATATGTATATAAAGGTATATACAGTATAGGTATATATGTATGTATATATGTATATAAAGGTATATACAGTACAGGCGTAATGTGATCAAACTTTCTTGTTCTTGTCAAAAGTCTAGCAGCCGCATTTTGTACCAACTGTAATCTTTTAATGCTAGACATGGGGAGACCCGAAAATAATACGTTACAGTAGTCGAGGCGAGACGTAACAAACGCATGGATAATGATCTCAGCGTCTTTAGTGGACAGAATGGAGCGAATTTTAGCGATGTTACGGAGATGAAAGAAGGCCGTTTTAGTAACGCTTTTAATGTGTGCCTCAAAGGAGAGAGTTGGGTCGAAGATAATACCCAGATTCTTTACCGTGTCGCCTTGTTTAATTGTTTGGTTGTCAAATGTTAAAGTTGTATTATTAAATAGAGGTCGGTGTCTAGCAGGACCGATAATCAGTATTTCCGTTTTTTTGGCGTTGAGTTGCAAAAAGTTAGCGGACATCCATTGTTTAATTTCATTAAGACACGCCTCCAGCTGACTACAATCCGGCGTGTTGGTCAGCTTTAGGGGCATGTAGAGTTGGGTGTCATCAGCATAACAGTGAAAGCTAATACCGTATTTGCGTATGATGTCACCTAGCGGCAGCATGTAGATGCTGAAGAGTGCAGGGCCAAGGACCGAACCCTGGGGAACTCCACATGTATAATGTAGCGACTGGCTACGGGGTGTTAGCCAATGACTTTGGCTGGGGGGGCGGGACTTCCGGGAGAGATAGGGAAGTGACGTTATCGACAGGAAGTGAGAGTTCGAGTTGTCTCGGGAAAAGCGTTAGAGACATGAGAGCTGTTGTGTGATTGTATTACATCTTGTGCAATTGTGATAGCAAAATTGCTTATACTTGTTTAAATAGATGATGTTCTTTGAACTGGGTACCAAAAGTTGTTTATTAGGTTTAGGAATGTGACGCTCTGCAAGAGGCCTTCTAATCTGATCGGGTTCTGTCTCCTGTGTCTTTGATGTAACATGTGGACTATAGTTGACGTGGGCATGTGTTTTCCCTCTTCCTGACCCCCAACAGAGCTAAAGTGTTCCCCTTTCCTGAGTGACCCCCCCCCTCCTCTGGGTAAACGACACCCTCTCCCCTTCACAGGACTTTGGGTATTCATTCCACTGGTTTACTGTATGTAAATGAGCATGGAGGGCGGGACTTCCGAGAATGTATAATCGTCATGTCAAATTCTAAAAGGAGTTAGAACAAGCTGGAACGAACGGATGTGTCGTTCCGGTTTGGTCTCGCTTTGCAAAGCTCGTTATTATTTGTTTGTTACTTGAGTAAATCATTTTAAAGCTATTTGTCACTGGCTTCCTGTGCACTCAAGATGTGACTTTAAAGTTTTACTACTTACGTATAAAATACTACACGGTCTAGCTCCATCCTATATTGCCGATTGTATTGTACCATATGTCCCGGCAAGAAATCTGCGTTTAAAGGACTCCGGCTTATTAGTGATCCCCAAAGCCCAAAAAAAGTCTGCGGGCTGTAGAGCTTTTTCATTTCGGGCTCCAGTACTCTGGAATGCCCTCCCGGTAACAGTTCGAGATGCTACCTCAGTAGAAGCATTTAAGTCTCACCTTAAAACTCATTTGTATGCTCTAGCTTTTAAATAGACTCCCTTTTTAGACCAGTTGATCTGCCGTTTCTTTTCTTTTTCTTCTATGTCCCACTCTCCTTTGTGGAGGGAGTCCGGTCCGATCCGGTGGCCATGAAATGCTCGCCTGTGTATCGGCTGGGGACATCTCTGCGCTGCTGATCAGCCTCCTCTTGGGATGGTTTCCTGCTGGCTCCGCTGTGAACGGGACTCTCGCTGCTGTGTTGGATCCGCTCTGGACTGGACTCTCGCGACTGTGTTGGATCCATTGTGGATTGAACTTTCACAGTATCATGTTAGACCCGCTCGACATCCATTGCTTTCCTCCTCTCCAAGGTTCTCATAGTCATCATTGTCACCGACGTCCCACTGGGTCTGAGTTTTCCTTCCCCTTATGTGGGCAAGGATGTCGTGGTGGTTTGTGCAGCCCTTTGAGACACTAGTGATTTAGGGCTATATAAGTAAACATTGATTGATTGATTGAAAGGATCGTCTTTAAGAAATTTCCACGACGCAATAAAGCCAAGAGAATTGAAGAAGTTTTATGAGCCTACATTCCTGGAATTATTTAAATATATATTTCCGAATTGGTTCAACCGCCACCCGCCCGAATCTATTTAAAATCTATTTTTTTCGTCATGTCACCCGCCTGATCCGCGGTTGTGACCGCAAACCGCGCATCTCTACTACTTATAGCTTGGATCAGGCTGGAAGAACATGTCCGCTACAACCGGTGACGTCGCACACGTGTCATCATTCCGCGACGTTTTCAACAGGATACCTCGCGGGAAATTTAAAATTGCAATTTAGTAAACTAAAAAGGCCGTATTGGCACGTGTTGCAATGTTAATATTTCATCATTGATACATCAATCAATCAATGCTTATTTATATAGCCCCAAATCACAAATGTCTCAAAGGACTGCACAAATCATTACGACTACAACATCCTCGGAAGAACCCACAAAAGGGCAAGGAAAACTCACACCCAGTGGGCAGGGAGAATTCACATTCAGTGGGACGCCAGTGACAATGCTGACTATGAGAAACCTTGGAGAGGACCTCAGATGTGGGCAACCCCCCCCCTCTAGGGGACCGAAAGCAATGGATGTCGAGCGGGTCTAACATGATACTGTGAAAGTTCAATCCATAGTGGCTCCAAGACAGCAGTGAGAGTCCCGTCCACAGGAAACCATCTCAAGCGGATCAGCAGCGTAGAGATGTCCCCAACCGATACACAGGCGAGCGGTCCATCCTGGGTCCCGACGAGCGGTCCATCCTGGGTCTCGACTCTGGACAGTCAGTACTTCATCCATGGTCATCGGACCGGACCCCCTCCACAAGGGAGGGGGGGACATAGGAGAAAGAAAAGAAGCGGCAGATCAACTGGTCTAAAAAGGAGGTCTATTTAAAGGCTAGAGTATACAGATGAGTTTTAAGATGAGACTTAAATGCTTAAACTATCAGACTGCGTGGTCGCTAGTAGTGGCTTTCAGTAGGCCTTTAATTAAATTTATATCTCATGACACTATCTGTATGTAATAAGGCTTTTATTTTTTTGCGGCTCCAGACATATTTTAGTTTTTGTATTTTCGGTCCAATATGGCTCTTTAAACATTTTAGGTTGCAGACCCCTGGCCTACATTATTGCTTGAGTCTCACCAGCAAGTCAACAATTAATTCGTATTTCCATCCATCCATCCATCCATTTTCTACCGCTTATTCCCTTTCGGGGTCGCGGGGGGCGCTGGCGCCTATCTCAGCTACAATCGGGCGGAAGGCAGGGTACACCCTGGACAAGTCGCCACCTCATCGCAGGGCCAACACAGATAGACAGACAACATTCACACTCACATTCACACACTAGGGACCATTTAGTGTTGCCAATCAACCTATCCCCAGGTGCATGTCTTTGGAGGTGGGAGGGGCCTATCCCCAGGTGCATGTCTTTAGAAGTGGGAGGGGCCTATCCCCAGGTGCATGTCTTTGGAGGTGGGAGGAAGCCGGAGTACCCGGAGGGAACCCACGCATTCACGGGGAGAACATGCAAACTCCACACAGAAAGATCCCGAGCCTGGATTTGAACCCAGGACTGCAGGAACTTCGTATTGTGAGGCAGATGCACTAACCCCTCTGCCACCGTGAAGCCCTAATTAATTCGTATTTCAGTTCCAAAATGAACTTGAACTTCTGCTATCTTACGTGCCGTTGCGCTCCATCTTGTTTATTCCTCGCACGTCGTGTCCCGGCAAAAAAAAAAAAAAAAAAGAAGAAAAAGCGAGAGAAGGAGGAAAAGAAAAAAAGCAATTTACACAATGTACATAAAATGATGCGCTCAGACTTTGATAAGCGGCATGAATTACGGAGTGTAATTAAAAACGACACTGTGAGTCACCAAGGAGATGATGGCATTTTTTTATTCTTTATTTTTTTATTATTGATTATTAACATCAGGTGAAATAGTAAAAAAAAAGAAATAAAAACGAGGACAATGGGTTTTGGCCCCCCCACCCCCGACGCCCCTTCCCTCCCTCCCTCCCTGACATAATGCGTTTTGGTCTCCATCCAAGCTTCCAGTGGTGGCCCATTTCAATGAAATTGAATATTAAACATCAAAATTGTTCGTCAAAGAGCAGGCGTCTCTGGCGGCCGCACCAATGACCCAAAAATATATTCAAATTAGCTACGCTAAACAGCCCAGCACCCCCCTGCCCCCCCCCGACGCTTTGGACTGGGGTGCACGCCGACAGTATACACTTCAATGCACCTCCCGGGAGGGACTTAAAGTATGACGTCATCACCGACAAAAATAAATCACGACGCAAAGTACCACGCCAGACGACGGAATGTGATGTTTATTAGCCGGCTAACCAAAATGTAACTTTAAAAAAAAGGGGATTATTCAATAAACACTAAAGAGGAACCACACTTTTTAATTTTATTCTGCATTAACATTCACAATCTCTAAGCAAGACAACAACACGCGCGTTTCCCTTTTATTAATGCATTCTAAGTCGTAAAAAACGGCAAGCACGAGGTGGCCAACGATCCGATCCACTTTATTTATCCATCAGTCTTCTTCCGCTTATCCGAGGTCGGGTCGCGGGGGCAGCAGCCAAAGCACGGAAGCCTGGACTTGCCTCTCTCCAGCCACTTCATCCAGCTCTTCCCTGGGGGATCCCGAGGCGATCCCAGGCCAGCCGGGAGATCAAGGGCGATGGGTCGAATGCAGAGAATAATTTTGCCACACCTAGTGTTTGTGTGACAATCATTGGTACTTTAACTTTAACTTTAACTTTAAACCATCTCATATGTGATGTCTTAGTGTCTTCACGCATACCGTATTTTCTTGAATTGCCGGCGGGTGTATAGTATGCACCTGCCTAGAATTACTGCCGGGTCAAACTCGTTTCGCAAAATAACTATCATCAATCAATCAATCAATGTTTATTTATATAGCCCCAAATCACAAATGTCTCAAAGGACTGCACAAATCATTACGACTACAACATCCTCGGAAGAACCCACAAAAGGGCAAGGAAAACTCACACCCAGTGGGCAGGGAGAATTCACATCCAGTGGGACGCCAGTGACAATGCTGACTATGAGAAACCTTGGAGAGGACCTCGGATGTGGGCAACCCCCCCCCTCTAGGGGACCGAAAGCAATGGATGTCGAGCGGGTCTAACATGTTACTGTGAAAGTTCAATCCATAGTGGCTCCAAGACAGCAGTGAGAGTCCCGTCCACAGGAAACCATCTCAAGCGGATCAGCAGCGTAGAGATGTCCCCAACCGATACAGGCGAGCGGTCCATCCTGGGTCCCGACGAGCGGTCCATCCTGGTTCTCGACTCTGGACAGTCAGTACTTCATCCATGGTCATCGGACCGGACCCCCTCCACAAGGGAGGGGGGGACATAGGAGAAAGAATTTGACCCTGCCTAGAATTTCCGCAGGGTCAAACTCGTCACGTCACGGGTGACACTTCACCTGTCATCATTTTCAAAATGGAGGAGGCTGATGTCAATAATTTGAAATCGCATAAAGGGAAGAAGATTAAGAGCTATTCAGTAGGATTTAAGGTCCAAGCTATTGAATCTGCCAAAAAGAACAGTAAGCAGCTATGTTTTATTAACATACCGTAGCTGCGTGTGTCAAATATGAGTCATTAAATGACTCCCGCCTCCTGGTGGTAGAGGGCGCTAGTGATCCTTCTTGCGACTACAAGCAGCAAGAGTGAGCAGTGATCAATTTTTTTCCCCTCTCGCTTGCACTTTTAACATGGAGGATTACATATCTAAAATAAAACACTTTTCTAAACTGGACTTTCAATCGAAGCAGGAGGTAATAAGGAAAGATCTCCATCAAGACAGAGAGCGATTTAAAACTGAAGAAAGATAAGGAAGACTTCTATAAACAAGGGCGGTATAGCTCGGTTGGTAGAGTGGCCGTGCCGGCAACTTGAGGGTTGCAGGTTCGATTCCCGCTTCAGCCGTCCTGGTCACTGCCGTTGTGTCCTTGGGCAAGACACTTTACCCACCTGCTCCCAGTGCCACCCACACTGGTTTAAATGTAACTTAGATATTGGGTTTCACTATGTAAAGCGCTTTGAGTCACTAGAGAAAAGCGCTATATAAATATAATTCACTTCACAATTCACTTATCCATGCTTTTGATCAGAAGGAGCCGCGCATGGACTTCATTTATAAGTAAAGGTAAGACCATAATAACGTTTTTTTAATTAAATGTGCTTTTCATGACGGTATCCTTACATCACACTCAAATTTATAAGCGCAGGCCTAAATTTACCACATGCCTCTGGTAAGCGCCGGAGTGAGAAGAGGTTTGAATTAATAAGCGCCCTGGCGGCAATTCAAAGAAATACGGTAGTTGTACATGCTAATGTAATGAAGCTAAAGTTGTTAGCGAACACATTTAAAAGTGTCCGTGTTGGTATTATAAACTTACAACGGCATTTTTTTTGTGTATTGTTCCAGTGTCCTAAATTCACCAAAAACGTCACCGTGGAGTTATTGAGTCTGTTTAGCTGGTTGGGGACCATGATGATGTGAAGTGAATTGTGAATTATATTTATATAGCGCTTTTTTCTCTAGTGACTCAAAGCGCTTTACATAGTGAAACCCAATATCTAAGTTACATTCAAACCAGTGTGGGTGGCACTGGGAGCAGGTGGGTAAAGTGTCTTGCCCTAGGGCACAACGGCAGGGACTAGGATGGCGGAAGCGGGAATCGAACCTCCAACCCTCAAGTTGCTGGCACGGACACTCTACCAACCGTGCTAAACCGCCCTATGCTAAACGATGACTTCCGTTTTGTTTGATTGGCCGTTTTACTGCACCGTTTGGAAACAATTAAGGTGTGCAAATAAACATCCATCCATCTTCTTCCGCTTATCCGAGGTCGGGTCGCGGGGGCAGCAGCCTAAGCAGGGAAGCCTAGACTTCCCTCTACCCAGCCACTTTGTCCAGCTCTTCCCGGAGGATCCCGAGCCGTTCCAAGGCCAGTCGGGAGTAATACCGGTCGGACGTGCCTTAAACATCTCACTAGGAAAGCGTTCGTGTGGCATCCTGACCAGATCCTCGAACCACCATTCAGTTGAATGCACTACAAAGACAACATATTTGATGTTCAAACTGATACACTTTTTATTTTTATTTTTTTTGTTACAGTTAGCACATGCTAACATTAGCAGGCTACCTTTTTTAGATAACTTAGCAGGTATACATGCACTTAAGTGTCATAAACCTTAGCCAACTGTAAGCATGCTATTGTTAGCATGTTACGATACGACTGTCAGTATTCTCGCGTCAGTTTTTAGCTTATTTTGCTTATATTTTTTGTCAATTGATGCTATTTGGCCAACGTGCTAACTGTTAGCATATCAGTTCAGCTTTGGCTTTTAGCATTCACATGAAATTTCTTCTAAAATTGTATTTTCTAGTTCTTTGAAAACTACCATATTTTTGGTACGAAATGCACGCTAACGTTAGCATTAGCATTTTAAATGAATTAATCACCGCACCTTAGAGTAATATGTTTTGGTAATTGACGCAGGTTACAGTTAGCACATGCTAACATTAGCATGCTACCTTTTTTTAGATAACTTAGCAGTTATACATGCACTTAAGTGTCATAAACCTTAGCTAACTGTAAGCATGCTATTGTTAGCATGTTACGATACGACTGTCAGTATTCTCGCGTCAGTTTTTAGCTTATTTTGCTTATATTTTTTGTCAATTGATGCTATTTGGCCATCGTGCTAACTGTTAGCATATCAGTTCAGCTTTGGCTTTTAGCATTCACATGAAATTTATTCTAAAATTGTGTTTTCTAGTTCTTTGAAAACTACCATATTTTTGGTACGAAATGCACGCTAACGTTAGCATTAGCATTTTAAATGAATTAAGCACCGCACCTTAGAGTAATATGTTTTGGTAATTGACGCAGGTTACAGTTAGCACATGCTAACATTAGCATGCTACCTTTTTTTAGATAACTTAGCAGGTATACATGCACTTAAGTGTCATAAACCTTAGCTAACTGTAAGCATGCTATTGTTAGCATGTTACGATACGACTGTCAGTATTCTCGCGTCAGTTTTTAGCTTATTTTGCTTATATTTTTTGTCAATTGATGCTATTTGGCCATCGTGCTAACTGTTAGCATTTCAGTTCAGCTTTGGCTTTTAGCATTCACATGAAATTTCTTCTAAAATTGTATTTTCTAGTTCTTTGAAAACTACCATATTTTTGGTACGAAATGCACGCTAACGTTACCAGGCTAGCATTTTAAATGAATTAAGCACCGCACCTTAGAGTAATATGTTTTGGTAATTGACGCAGGTTACAGTTAGCACATGCTAACATTAGCATGCTACCTTTTTTTAGATAACTTAGCAGGTATACATGCACTTAAGTGTCATAAACCTTAGCCAACTGTAAGCATGCTATTGTTAGCATGTTACGATACGACTGTCAGTATTCTCGCGTCAGTTTTTAGCTTATTTTGCTTATATTTTTTGTCAATTGATGCTATTTGGCCATCGTGCTAGCTGTTAGCATATCAGTTCAGCTTTGGCTTTTAGCATTCACATGAAATATCTTCCAAAATTGTATTTTCTAGTTCTTTGAAAACTACCATATTTTTGGTACGAAATGCACGCTAACGTTAGCATTAGCATTTTAAATGAATTAAGCACCGCACCTTAGAGTAATATGTTTTGGTAATTGACGCAGGTTACAGTTAGCACATGCTAACATTAGCATGCTACCTTTTTTAGATAACTTAGCAGGTATACATGCACTTAAGTGTCATAAACCTTAGCTAACTGTAAGCATGCTATTGTTAGCATGTTACGATACGACTGTCAGTATTCTCGCGTCAGTTTTTAGCTTATTTTGCTTATATTTTTTGTCAATTGATGCTATTTGGCCAACGTGCTAGCTGTTAGCATATCAGTTCAGCTTTGGTTCTTCAGCATTCACGCACATTTTCTCCTGAAATTGTATAGCTATTTCTTTGAAAATAACCAAAATGGCCCCTGATTTGTCAATCGGTGGCCCTCAGTGTTAGCATGTAGTAGTGCTACCTTGTGGCGATGTCGGCATAATAGAACAACGAGTTCATACCACCGGCCGAGTCATACCAAAGACTATAAAAACGGGACCCATTACCTCCCTGCTTGGCACTCGGCTTCAATGGTTGGAAATGGGGGTTAAATCACCAAAAATGATTCCTGGGCGCGGCCACTGCTGCTGCTCACTGCTCCCTTCACCCCCCAGGGGGGGTTGAACTAGAGCAGGGGTAGGGAACCTATGGCTCTAGAGCCAGATGTGGCTCTTTTGATGACTGCATCTCCGAGCTGACACTGCTTAACACGATAAGTAATGAATAATTCCGCTTGTAATCAAAGTGTTAAAAATAATAACATTCTCGTGTATTTTAATCCATCCATCCATTTTCTAGCGCACCTGTTCAAGAAGTTGCGTTAATGGTAAAAAGTTATTTATTTATCATTGGTTAGTGTGGGACTTGCCCTCCTGGGGGTTCTTCAGACCACCAAGCGCCGACATGAGAGCCCGTTTCAGGGTTACAATATTGTTTTATTTTTCAATAAGTCTCTCTTTTGTTCTCGCTCGCGCTCTGGCTCCAGCCCCAACCCCGTCTCTCCTCCTGGCTGCTGCTTATAACATAGCGACAGGTGATTAGATAACAAGGCCCAGGTGGGCCATCTACGCACCTGTCGCTGATTTCAAGGCCGTTCCTGGCACACCTCGCTTCGCTGCAGGCCCGCAGGCCACGCCCCCTCCACAGTTAGCTTCAGAATAACAATGTTATAACAGAGAATAACAGACTCTAGAAATGTTGGTTTTACTTAGAAATGCACGTGATTAGTTGTGTTCAGTGTAAAAAAAATATCATATGGCTCTTACGGAAATACATTTGAAAATATTTGGCTTCTTGGCTCTCTCAGCCAAAAAGGTTCCCGACCCCTGAACTAGAGGATGGGTCAAATGCAGGGAGCAATTTCGCCACACCTAGTGTGTGCGTGACTATCATTGGTACTTTTTTTTAACTAAACCTTTCTTAAATGAGTCTAAGGACAGAGTAACCACTTTTGGCCTTTTTAAAGATGAAAGTAGGGATGTAAACACACAAATGTGAACATAATCCAAATAAAATGAGAATAAATGCTGCTGGGACGCAGTAATGAAGATAAATGTAATGTTCTTCTGCTCCTTTTGGGTTTTCAGCATTGCCAGCACATCACACCCTCTTTAATCAATAATAATAATAATAATAATAATAATAAAAACCTCTAACAGTCTTTGTCTGGCCCGTCGTTTATTCAAATCTGACTTTTTCATTTTTTTTCCTCCCTCCCCCCGCGGTTCAGCACCTTGGCAGGTTTGCAGCGAGCGCGCCATTATGCGCGCGTTATTGTGCAATTCATCACCAATAATAGATTTGTTTACGGGGGCCGTCCCCCGCCGCTCGGGGCGCCGCATTTTTTTTTTTTTTTTTTGCAGCTAATAATAATAGGTGTTGTATAATGAGGCTAATGCTAATAGATGTGCTGGGAGGGATAAAGCAGCCTTGATCAGTCTGCTCGCACCTCAATTGTCTTCAAAGCGCTCTTTAATGGACCAGCGCCGTCCTGGGAAACGTGTGTGTGTGTGTGTGTGTGTGTGTGTGTGTGTGTGTTCTTGTATTTCCACTCTTCTTGAGACATCAATAAGGAAAAGTTTCGTCCATATGAGGACCGGTGAACATTTTAGGACCGAAATCATGGTCCGTATACGGAAAAAAAAACATTGCATCTTATTTGGTGAAATCTTATCAAAAAGAGTGTGGTCCCAAAAAAGGAGGGATTTTTCAAATTGACTGGGTCGGTTTTAAAAGCGCTCCCCCCTCTGGTCAACATATGAAATAACAAGTGTGTGTAAGACGTTGAAATGTGCCCCCTTTGGCCAAAATTAATAAAACAATAACAATAAATATGTATATAGAGACATAGTGTAATAACTTGAAGTTAATAGTAAATTCTTACTTTATTAATGAAAAATGGCGACATTAATCTAAAATTATGGCTTTTATCACTGTATTTGTTGTTCTTGTAAAATAGTGACATTTTTTGAGTAAAACTATGACTTTAGTCATCATTTTGCAGAGTAAAATTACGATTTCAAAATGTTAACGTTGTGTGTGTGTGTGTGTGTGTGTGTGTGTGTGTGTGTGTGTGTGTGTTCTTGTATTTCCACTCTTCTTGAGACATCAATAAGGAAAAGTTTCGTCCATATGAGGACCGGTGAACAATTTAGGACCGAAATCATGGTCCCAATACGGAAAAAAAAACGCATTGCATCTAATAGAGAATGTTTTATTTGGTCATCAATCAATCAATCAATGTTTATTTATATAGCCCCAAATCACAAATGTCTCAAAGGACTGCACAAATCATTACGACTACAACATCCTCGGAAGAACCCACAAAAGGGCAAGGAAAACTCACACCCAGTGGGCAGGGAGAATTCACATCCAGTGGGACGCCAGTGACAATGCTGACTATGAGAAACCTTGGAGAGGACCTCAGATGTGGGCAACCCCCCCCCCCCCTCTAGGGGACCGAAAGCAATGGATGTCGAGCGGGTCTAACATGATACTGTGAAAGTTCAATCCATAGTGGCTCCAAGACAGCAGTGAGAGTCCCGTCCACAGGAAACCTTCTCAAGCGGATCAGCACCGTAGAGATGTCCCCAACCGATACAGGCGAGCGGTCCATCCTGGGTCCCGACGAGCGGTCCATCCTGGGTCTCGACTCTGGACAGTCAGTACTTCATCCATGGTCATCGGACCGGACCCCCTCCACAAGGGAGGGGGGGACATAGGAGAAAGAAAAGAAGCGGCAGATCAACTGGTCTAAAAAGGAGGTCTATTTAAAGGCTAGAGTATACAGATGAGTTTTAAGGTGAGACTTAAATGCTTCTACTGAGGTAGCATCTCGAACTGTTACCGGGAGGGCATTCCAGAGTACTGGAGCCCGAACGGAAAACGCTCTATAGCCCGCAGACTTTTTTTGGGCTCTAGGAATCACTAATAAGCCGGAGTCTTTTGAAGGCAGATTTCTTGCCGGGACATATGGTACAATACAATCGGCAAGATAGGATGGAGCTAGACCGTGTAGTATTTTATACGTAAGTAGTAAAACCTTAAAGTCACATCTTAAGTGCACAGGAAGCCAGTGCAGGTGAGCCAGTATAGGTATATATGTATGTATATATGTATATAAAGGTATATACAGTATAGGTATATATGTATGTATATATGTATATAAAGGTATATACAGTATAGGTATATATGTATGTATATATGTATATAAAGGTATATACAGTATAGGTATATATGTATGTATATATGTATATAAAGGTATATACAGTATAGGTATATATGTATGTATATATGTATATAAAGGTATATACAGTACAGGCGTAATGTGATCAAACTTTCTTGTTCTTGTCAAAAGTCTAGCAGCCGCATTTTGTACCAACTGTAATCTTTTAATGCTAGATGGTGAAATCTTATCAAAAGGAGGGTGGTCCCAAAAAAGGAGGGATTTTTCAAATTGACTGGGTCGGTTTTAAAAGCGCTCCCCCTCTGGTCAACATATGAAATAACAAGTGTGTGTAAGACGTTGAAATGTGCCCCCTTTGGCCAAAATTGATAAAACAATAAAAATAAATATGTATATAGAGACATAGGGTAATAACTTGAAGTTAATAGTAGATAAATAGATTGATAGTACTTTATTGATTCCTTCAGGAAAAATTAAAATTCCAGCAGCAGTGTAAAGAGTTGAGGTCAAATTTAAAAAGTAAATAATGGTTGTGTAAATGGAAACAAAATGGGAAAATATTACAATAAGAATAAAAATAAAAAGCAACAATGAGAATAAAAATAGCAACAGTAAAATACGACCATAACAATAGAAACTATGAAGAGTAAAAACAAATGACAAAAAAAACTAAAAGCAGTATTTTTCTTACAATGTGTCGACTTTTTCTTATAAAATTAGGAACAATTTCTCATAGTCTTTCTGATTCTCTAATATTGCAATATTTTCTCGTAAAATTCTTACATTTTCATGTAAATTCTTACTTTATTAATGAAAAATGGCGACATTAATCTAAAATTATGACTTTTATCACTGTATTTGTTGTTCTTGTAAAATAGTGACTTTTTTGAGTAAAATTATGACTTTTGTCTTCATTTTGCATGATAAAATTCAGATTTTTACTATAATATTGCCAAAATGGTTAAGTTTTCTCATAAAACTGTGATTTTTTTTTTTCCGTAAAATTGCCAACATTTTAAGCTTTTTCTTGTAAAATTGTGACTGTTTTTAATTACAACTTTGATCATTATATTGGACAAATGTTTTTCTCGTAAAATATTGACTTGCGTTGAGTGAAACTATGACTTTTATTATAATACTGACAAAACCTTTTTTAATGAAAAATGGCGACATTAGTTATATGAAATTCTGAATTTTATCACGATATTGCCAATTTTTTTGTTGTTCTTGTAAAATAGTGAATTTTTTGAGTAAAATTATGACTTTTGTCATCATTTTGCGGAGTAAAATTCCGATTATTATTATAATATTGCCAAAATGTTTAAGTTTTCTCATAAAACTATGGTTTTTTTTGTAAGATTGCCAACATTTTAAGCTTTGTGTTGCAAAATTGTGACTGTTTTCAATTCCAACTTTGATCATAATATTGGACAAATGTTTTTCTCGTAAAATTTTGACTTGCGTTGAGTGAAACTGACTTTTATTATAATACTGTCAAAATTCAAAGTGTTTCTTGTGAAATTCCAACTAATTGTTCACAGCAAGCTATTTTTCTATTTGCATAGTATGTATATATTATTAATGTTGTAAATACACATCTTTATACATCTAGAAAGGGTGGTCCTAAAGAGGTAGGCATTTTTCAGGGGTCTCAAGAAGGTAACAGATACAAGAATGTGTGTGTGTGTGTGTGTGTGTGTGTGTGTGTGTGTGTGTGTGTGTGTGTGTGTGTGTGTGTGTGTGTGTGTGTGTGTGTGTGTGTGTGCGTGTGTGTGTGTGTGTGTGTGTGTGTGTGTGCGTGCGTGTGTGTGTGTGTGTGTGTGTGATATCACTTTTTAATGCAAAATGGTGACATTTGTCATTTAAAATTCTGACTTGTTTCACAATATTGCCAATTTTTTTGTTTTTCTTGTAAAATAGTGACCTTTTTGAGTAAAATTATGACTTTTGTCATCATTTTGCAGAGTAAAATTTCGATTATAATTAGAATATTGCCCAAATGTTTAGGTTTTCTCATAAAATTGTAATTTTTCCATCCGTAAAATTGACACCATTTTAAGCTTTTTCTTGTAAAATTGTGACTGTTTTCAATTACAACTTTGATCATTAAATTGGACAATTTTTTTTCGCGTAAAATTTTGACTTGCGTTGAGTGAAACTACCTGCGATGAGGTGGCGACTTGTCCAGGGTGTACCCCGCCTTCCGCCCGATTGTAGCTGAGATAGGCGCCAGCGCCTCCCGCGACGCCGAAAGGGAATAAGCGGTAGAAATGGATGGATGGATGAGTGAAACTATGACTTTTATTATAATACTGCCAAAACTTTTTTAATGAAAAATGGCGACATTAGTTATATGAAATTCAAAATTTTATCACGATATTGACAATTTTTTTGTTTTTCTTGTACAATAGTGATTTTTTGAGTAAAATTATGACTTTTGTCATCATTTTGCAGAGTAAATTTTCAATTATTATTAGAATATTGCCAAAATGTTTAAGTTTTGTCATAGTTGTGTTTTTTTTTCCATAAAATTGCCAACATTTTAAGCTTTTTCTTGTTTTCAATTACAACTTTTATCATAATAATGGACAAACGTTTTTCTCGTAAAATTTTGACTTGCATTGAGTAAAACGAGGACTTTTATTATAATACTGCCAAAATTCTAAGTGTTTCTTGTGGAATTTTGACCTTTTTTTGTGAAATTCCAACAAATTTTTCACAAAAAAGCTCTTTTTTTAAAATTTGCATAGTATGTATATATTATTAATGTTGTAAATACACATCTTTTTATATCTAGAAAGGGTGGTCCTAAAGAGGTAGGCATTTTTCAGGGGTCTCAAGAGGGTAACAGATACAAGAATGTGTGTGTGTGTGTGTGTGTGCGTGTGTGTGTGTGTGTGATATCACTTTTTAATGCAAAATGGTGACATTTGTCATTTAAATTTCTGACTTGTATCACAATATTGCCATTTTTTTTGTTGTTTTTGTAAAAAAGTGACCTCTTTGATTAAAATGATGACTCTTGTCATCATTTTGCAGAGTAAAATTTCGATTATTATTAGAATATTGCCAAAATGTTTAAGTTTTCTCATGAAATTGGGATTTTTTTCCGTAAAATTGCCAACATTTTAAGCTTTTTCTTGTAAAACTGTGACTGTTTTCAATTCCAACTTTGATCATAATATTGGAGAAATGTTTTTCTCGTAAAATTTTGACTTGCGTTGAGTGAAACCATGACTTTTATTATAATAGTCAAAATTCAAATTGTTTCTTGTGGAATTTTGACCTTTTTTTGTGAAATTCCAACTAATTTTTCACAAAAAAGCTCTTTTTTTTAATTTGCATAGTATGTATATATTATTAATGTTGTAAATACACATCTTTATATATCTAGAAAGGGTGGTCCTAAAGAGGTAGGCATTTTTCAGGGGTCTCAAGAAGGTAACAGATACAAGAATGTGTGTGTGTGATATCACTTTTTAATGCAAAATGGTGACATTTGTCATTTAAAATTCTGACTTGTTTCACAATATTGTCATTTTTTTTGTTGTTTTTGTAAAATAGTGACCTTTTTGATTAAAATTATGACTCTTGTCATCATTTTGCAGAGTAAAATTTTAATTGTTATTAGAATATTGCCAAAATGTTTATGTTTTCTCATAAAATTGTGGTTTTTTATCCGTAAAATTGCCAACATTTTAAGCTTTTTCTTGTAAAATTGTGACTGTTTTCAATTACAACTTTGATCATTATATTAGACACATTTTTCTATCGTAAAATTTTGACTTGCGTTGAGTGAAACTATGACTTTTTTATTATAATACTGCCAAAACCATTTTTAATGAAAAATGGCGACATCACTATATTACCAATTTTTCTGTTGTTCTTGTAAAATAGTGACTTTTTTTAGTAAAATTAGGACTTTTGTCATCATTTTGCAGAGTAAAATTTCGATTATTATTAGAATATTGCCAAAATGTTTAGGTTTTCTCATAAAATTGAGAATTTTTTCCGTAAAATTTCCAACATTTTAAGCTTTTTCTTGTAAAATTGTGACTTTTTTCAAGTACAACGTTTATCATAATATTGGACAAATGTTTTTTCTCGTAAAATTCTGACTTGTGTTGAGTAAAACGACGACTTTTATTATAATACTGCCAAAATTCCAAGTGTTTCTTGTGGAATTTTGACCTTTTTTTGTGAAATTCCAACTAATTTTTCACAAAAAAGCTCTTTTTTTAAAATTTGCATAGTATGTATATATTATTAATGCTGTAAATACACGTCTTTATACATCTAGAAAGGGTGGTCCTAAAGATGTAGGCATTTTTTAGGGGTCTCAAGAAGGTAACAGATACAAGAATGTGTGTGTGTGTGTGTGTGTGTGTGTGTGTGTGTGTGTGTGTGTGTGTGTGTGTGTGTGTGATATCACTTTTTAATGCAAAATGGTGACATTTGTCATTTAAATTTCTGACTTGTATCACAATATTGCCATTTTTTTTGTTGTTTTTGTAAAAAAGTGACCTTTTTGATTAAAATTATGACTCTTGTCATCATTTTGCAGAGAAAAATTTCGATTATTATTAGAATATTGCCAAAATGTTTAGGTTTTCTCATAAAATTGAGAATTTTTTCCGTAAAATTTCCAACATTTTAAGCTTTTTCTTGTAAAATTGTGACTTTTTTCAAGTACAACGTTTATCATAATATTGGACAAATGTTTTTCTCGTAAAATTTTTACTTGTGTTGAGTAAAACGACGACTTTTATTATAATACTGCCAAAATTCCAAGTGTTTCTTGTGGAATTTTGACCTTTTTTTGTGAAATTCCAACTAATTTTTCACAAAAAAGCTCTTTTTTTAAAATTTGCATAGTATGTATATATTATTAATGTTGTAAATACACATCTTTTTATATCTAGAAAGGGTGGTCCTAAAGATGTAGGCATTTTTCAGGGGTCTCAAGAAGGTAACAGATACAAGAATGTGTGTGTGTGTGTGATATCACTTTTTAATGCAAAATGGTGACATTTGTCATTTAAAATTCTCACTTGCATCACAATATTGTCATTTTTTTTGTTGTTTTTGTAAAATAGTGACCTTTTTGATTAAAATTATGACTCTTGTCATCATTTTGCAGAGTAAAATTTTAATTGTTATTAGAATATTGCCAAAATGTTTAAGTTTTCTCATAAAATTGTGGTTTTTTTATCCGTAAAATTGCCAACATTTTAAGCTTTTTCTTGTAAAATTGTGACTGTTTTCAATTACAACTTTGATCATTATATTAGACACATTTTTTTATCGTAAAATTTTGACTTGCGTTGAGTGAAACTATGACTTTTTTATTATAATACTGCCAAAACCATTTTTAATGAAAAATGGCGACATCACTATATTACCAATTTTTCTGTTGTTCTTGTAAAATAGTGACTTTTTTGAGTAAAATTAGGACTTTTGTCATCATTTTGCAGAGTAAAATTTCGATTATTATTAGAATATTGCCAAAATGTTTAGGTTTTCTCATAAAATTGAGAATTTTTTCCGTAAAATTTCCAACATTTTAAGCTTTTTCTTGTAAAATTGTGACTTTTTTCAAGTACAACGTTTATCATAATATTGGACAAATGTTTTTCTCGTAAAATTTTGACTTGTGTTGAGTAAAACAACGACTTTTATTATAATACTGCCAAAATTCCAAGTGTTTCTTGTGGAATTTTGACCTTTTTTTGTGAAATTCCAACCTATTTTTCACAAAAAAGCTCTTTTTTTTAAATTTGCATGGTATGTATATATTATTAATGTTGTAAATACACGTCTTTATACATCTAGAAAGGGTGGTCCTAAAGAATTAGGCATTTTTCAGGGGTCTCAAGAAGGTAACAGATACAAGAATGTGTGTGTGTGATATCACTTTTTAATGCAAAATGGTGACATTTGTCATTTAAAATTCTGACTTGCATCACAATATTGTCATTCTTTTTGTTGTTTTTGTAAAATAGTGACCTTTTTGATTAAAATTATGACTTTTGTCATCATTTTGCAGAGTAAAATTTCAATTATTATTAGAATATTGCCAAAATGTTTAGGTTTTCTCATAAAATTGAGAATTTTTTCCGTAAAATTTCCAACGTTTTAAGCTTTTTCTTGTAAAATTGTGACTTTTTTCAAGTACAACGTTTATCATAATATTAGACAAATGTTTTTCTCGTAAAATTCTGACTTGCGTTGAGTAAAACGAGGACTTTTATTATAATACTGCCAAAATTCTAAGGGTTTCTTGTGGAATTTTGACCTTTTTTTGTGAAATTCCAACTAATTTTTCACAAAAAAGCTCTTTTTTTTAAATTTGCATGGTATGTATATATTATTAATGCTGTAAATACACATCTTTTTATATCTAGAAAGGGTGGTCCTAGAGATGTAGGCATTTTTCAGGGTTCTCAAGAAGGTAACAGATACAAGAATGTGTGTGTGTGTGTGTGTGTGTGTGTGTGTGTGTGTGTGTGATATCACTTTTCAATGCAAAATGGTGACATTTGTCATTTAAATTTCTGACTTGTATCACAATATTGCCATTTTTTTTGTTGTTTTTGTAAAAAAGTGACCTCTTTGATTAAAATTATGACTCTTGTCATCATTTTGCAGAGTAAAATTTCGATTATTATTAGAATATTGCCAAAATGTTTAGGTTTTCTCATAAAATTGAGAATTTTTTCCGTAAAATTTCCAACATTTTAAGCTTTTTCTTGTAAAATTGTGACTTTTTTCAAGTACAACGTTTATAATAATATTGGACAAATGTTTTTCTCGTAAAATTTTTACTTGTGTTGAGTAAAACGACGACTTTTATTATAATACTGCCAAAATTCCAAGTGTTTCTTGTGGAATTTTGACCTTTTTTTGTGAAATTCCAACTAATTTTTCACAAAAAAACTCTTTTTTTTTAAAAGGGTGGTCCTAAAGAGGTAGGCATTTTTCAGGGGTCTCAAGAAGGTAACAGATACAAGAATGTTTGTGTGTGTGTGTGTGTGTGTGTGTGTGTGTGTGTGTGTGTGTGTGTGTGTGTGTGTGTGTGTGTGTGTGTGTGTGTGTGTGTGTGTGTGTGTGTGTGTGATATCACTTTTTAATGCAAAATGGTGACATTTGTCATTTAAAATTCTGACTTGCATCACAATATTGTCATTTTTTTTGTTGTTTTTGTAAAATAGTGACCTTTTTGATTAGAATTATGACTCTTGTCATCATTTTGCAGAGTAAAATTGTAATTGTTATTAGAATATTGTCAAAATGTTTAGGTTTTCTCATAAAATTGTGTTTTTTTATCCGTAAAATTGCCAACATTTTAAGCTTTTTCTTGTAAAATTGTGAGTGTTTTCAATTACAACTTTGATCATTATATTAGACACATTTTTTTATCGTAAAATTTTGACTTGCGTTGAGTGAAACTATGACTCTTTTATTATAATACTGCCAAAACCATTTTTAATGAAAAATGGCGACATCACTATATTACCAATTTTTCTGTTGTTCTTGTAAAATAGTGACTTTTTGGAGTAAAATTAGGACTTTTGTCATCATTTTGCAGAGTAAAATTTCGATTATTATTAGAATATTGCCAAAATGTTTAGGTTTTCTCATAAAATTGAGAATTTTTTCCGTAAAATTTCCAACATTTTAAGCTTTTTCTTGTAAAATTGTGACTTTTTTCAAGTACAACGTTTATCATAATATTGGACAAATGTTTTTTCTCGTAAAATTTTGACTTGTGTTGAGTAAAACAACGACTTTTATTATAATACTGCCAAAATTCCAAGTGTTTCTTGTGGAATTTTGACCTTTTTTTGTGAAATTCCAACTAATTTTTCAAAAAAAAAACCTTTTTTTTAAATTTGCATGGTATGTATATATTATTAATGTTGTAAATACACGTCTTTATATATCTAGAAAGGGTGGTCCTAAAGAGGTAGGCATTTTTCAGGGGTCTCAAGAAGGTAACAGATACAAGAATGTGTGTGTGTGATATCACTTTTTAATGCAAAATGGTGACATTTGTCATTTAAAATTCTGACTTGTTTCACAATATTGCCAATTTTTTTGTTGTTTTTGTAAAAAAGTGACCTCTTTGATTAAAATGATGACTCTTGTCATCATTTTGCAGAGTAAAATTTCGATTATTATTAGAATATTGCCAAAATGTTTAAGTTTTGTCATAAAATTGTGTTTTTTTTTCCGTAAAATTTCCAACATTTTAAGCTTTTTCTTGTGAAATTGTGACTTTTTTCAAGTACAACGTTTATCATAATATTGGACAAATGTTTTTCTCGTAAAATTTTGACTTGTGTTGAGTAAAACAACGACTTTTATTATAATACTGCCAAAATTCCAAGTGTTTCTTGTGGAATTTTGACCTTTTTTTGTGAAATTCCAACTAATTTTTCACAAAAAAGCTCTTTTTTTTTAATTTGCATGGTATGTATATATTATTAATGTTGTAAATACACATCTTTATACATCTAGAAAGGGTGGTCCTAAAGAAGTAGGCATTTTTCAGGGGTCTCAAGAAGGTAACAGATACAAGAATGTGTGTGTGTGTGTGTGTGTGTGTGTGTGATATCACTTTTTAATGCAAAATGGTGACATTTGTCATTTAAAATTCTGACTTGTATCACAATATTGCCATTTTTTTTGTTGTTTTTGTAAAAAAGTGACCTCTTTGATTAAAATTATGACTCTTGTCATCATTTTGCAGAGTAAAATTTCGATTATTATTAGAATATTGCCAAAATGTTTAAGTTTTGTCATAAAATTGTGTTTTTTTTCCGTAAAATTGCCAACATTTTAAGCTTTTTCTTGTAAAATTGTGACTGTTTTCAATTCCAACTTTGATCATAATATTGGACGAATGTTTTTCTCGTAAAATTTGACTTGTGTTGAGTAAAACGACGACTTTTATTATAATACTGCCAAAATTCCAAGTGTTTCTTGTGGAATTTTGACCTTTTTTTGTTAAATTCCAACTAATTTTTCACAAAAAAAGCTCTTTTTTTTTTAAATTTGCATAGTGTGTATATATTATTAATGTTGTAAATACACATCTTTATATATCTAGAAAGGGTGGTCCTAAAGATGTAGGCATTTTTCAGAGGTCTCAAGAAGGTAACAGATACAAGAATGTGTGTGTGTGATATCACTTTTTAATGCAAAATGGTGACATTTGTCATGTAAAATTTTGACTTGCATCACAATTTCGCCAATTTTTTTGTTGTTCTTGTAAAATAGTGACTTTTTTGAGTAAAATTATGACTTTTGTCATCATTTTGCAGAGTAAAATTCAGATCATTATTAAAAAATTGCCAAAATGTTAAAGTTTTCTCATAAAATTGTGATTTTTTTTTCGTAAAATTGCCAACATTTTAAGCTTTTTCTAGTAAAATTGTGACTGTTTTCAATTACAACTCTTATCATAATATTGGAGGAATGTTTTTCTCGTAAAATTTTGAATTGCGCTGATTGAAACTATGACTTTTATAAAAATACTGCCAAAACTTTTTTAATGAAAAATGGCGACATTAGTTATATGAAATTCTAAATTGTACCACGATATTGCCAATTTTTTTGTTGTTCTCGTAAAATAGTGACTTTTTCGAGTAAAATTATGACTTTTGTCATCTTTTTGCAGAGTAAAATCCCGATTATTATTAGAATATTGCCAAGATGTTTAAGTTTTCTCATAAAATTATGATTTTTTTTTGTTAAATTGCCAACATTTCAAGCTTTTTCTTGTAAAATCGTGACTGTTTTCAATTCCAACTTTGCTCATAATATTGGACGAATGTTTTTCTCGTAAAATTTTGACTTGTGTTGAGTAAAACAACGACTTTTATTATAATACTGCCAAAATTCCAAGTGTTTCTTGTGGAATTTTGACCTTTTTTTGTGAAATTCCAACTAATTTTTCACAAAAAAGCTCTTTTTTTTTAATTTGCATAGTATGTATATATTATTAATGTTGTAAATACACATCGTTATATATCTAGAAAGGGTGGTCCTAGAGATGTAGGCATTTTTCAGGGGTCTCAAGAAGGTAACAGATACAAGAATGTGTGTGTGTGTGTGTGTGTGTGTGTGTGTGTGTGTGTGTGTGTGTGTGTGTGTGTGTGTGTGTGTGTGTGTGTGTGTGTGTGTGTGTGTGTGTGTGTGTGTGTGTGTGTGTGTGTGTGTGTGATATCACTTTTTAATGCAAAATGGGGACATTTGTCATTTAAATTTCTGACTTGTATCACAATATTGCCATTTTTTTTGTTGTTTTTGTAAAAAAGTGACCTCTTTGATTAAAATTATGACTCTTGTCATCATTTTGCAGAGTAAAATTTCGATTATTATTAGAATATTGCCAAAATGTTTAAGTTTTGTCATAAAATTGTGTTTTTTTTCCGTAAAATTGCCAACATTTTAAGCTTTTTCTTGTAAAATTGTGACTGTTTTCAATTCCAACTTTGATCATAATATTGGACAAATGTTTTTCTCGTAAAAGTTTGACTTGTGCTGAGTAAAACAACGACTTTTATTATAATACTGCCAAAATTCTAAGGGTTTCTTGTGGAATTGTGACCTTTTTTGTGAAATTCCAACTAATTTTTCACAAAAAAGCTCTTTTTTTTAAATTTGCATGGTATGTATATATTATTAATGTTGTAAATACACATCTTTATATATCTAGAAAGGGTGGTCCTAAAGATGTAGGCATTTTTTAGGGGTCTCAAGAAGGTAACAGATACAAGAATGTGTGTGTGTGATATCACTTTTTAATGCAAAATGGTGACATTTGTCATGTAAAATTTTGACTTGCATCACAATTTCGCCAATTTTTTTGTTGTTCTTGTAAAATAGTGACTTTTTTGAGTAAAATTATGACTTTTGTCATCATTTTGCAGAGTAAAATTCAGATCATTATTAAAAAATTGCCATAATGTCAAAGTTTTCTCATAAAATTGTGATTTTTTTTCCATAAAATTGCCAACATTTTAAGCTTTTTCTAGTAAAATTGTGACTGTTTTCAATTACAACTCTTATCATAATATTGGAGGAATGTTTTTCTCGTAAAATTCTGAATTGCGCTGATTGAAACTATGACTTTTATAAAAATACTGCCAAAACTTTTTTAATGAAAAATGGCGACATTAGTTATATGAAATTCTAAATTGTACCACGATATTGCCAATTTTTTTGTTGTTCTCGTAAAATAGTGACTTTTTCGAGTAAAATTATGACTTTTGTCATCTTTTTGCAGAGTAAAATCCTGATTATTATTATTATATTGCCAAGATGTTTAAGTTTTCTCATAAAATTATGATTTTTTTTTGTTAAATTGCCAACATTTCAAGCTTTTTCTTGTAAAATTGTGACTGTTTTCAATTACAACTTTTATCATAATAATGGACAAACGTTTTTCTCGTAAAATTTTGACTTGCGTTGAGTAAAACGAGGACTTTTATTATAATACTGCCAAAATTCTAAGTGTTTCTTCTGGAATTTTGACCTTTTTTTGTGAAATTCCAACTAATTTTTCACAAAAAAGCTCTTTTTTTAAAATTTGCATAGTATGTATATATTATTAATGCTGTAAATACACATCTTTTTATATCTAGAAAGGCTGGTCCTAAAGAGGTAGGCATTTTTCAGGGGTCTCAAGAGGGTAACAGATACAAGAATGTGTGTGTGTGATATCACTTTTTAATGCAAAATGGTGACATTTGTCATTTAAAATTCTGACTTGTTTCACAATATTGCCAATTTTTTTGTTGTTTTTGTAAAAAAGTGACCTCTTTGATTAAAATTATGACTCTTGTCATCATTTTGCAGAGTAAAATTTCGATTATTATTAGAATATTGCCAAAATGTTTAAGTTTTGTCATAAAATTGTGTTTTTTTTTCCGTAAAATTTCCAACATTTTAAGCTTTTTCTTGTGAAATTGTGACTTTTTTCAAGTACAACGTTGATCATAATATTGGACAAATGTTTTTCTCGTAAAATTTTGACTTGCGTTGAGTAAAACGAGGACTTTTATTATAATACTGCCAAAATTCTAAGGGTTTCTTGTGGAATTGTGACCTTTTTTGTGAAATTCCAACTAATTTTTCACAAAAAAGCTCTTTTTTTTAAATTTGCATGGTATGTATATATTATTAATGTTGTAAATACACATCTTTATATATCTAGAAAGGGTGGTCCTAAAGAGGTAGGCATTTTTCAGGGGTCTCAAGAAGGTAACAGATACAAGAATGTGTGTGTGTGATATCACTTTTTAATGCAAAATGGTGACATTTGTCATTTAAAATTCTGACTTGTATCACTATATTGCCATTTTTTTTTTGTTTTTGTAAAATAGTGACCTTTTTGATTAAAATTATGACTTTTGTCATCATTTTGCATAGTAAAATTTTAATTGTTATTAGAATATTGCCAAAATGTTTAGGTTTTCTCATAAAATTGTGTTTTTTTTTCCGTAAAATTGCCAACATTTTAAGCTTTTTTTTTGTAAAATTGTGACTGTTTTCAATTACAACTTTTATCATTATGTTGGACAAATGTTTTTTCGTAAAATTCTGACTTGCGTTGAGTGAAACTATGACTTTTATTATAATACTGCCAAAGCTTTTTTTAATGAAAAATGGCGACATTTGGTATATGAAATTCCAAATTTGATCACGATATTGCAAATTTTTTTGTTGTTCCTGTAAAATAGTTACTTTTTCGAGTAAAATTATGACTTTTGTCATCATTTTGCAGAGTAAAATTCCGATTATTATTATAATATTGCCAAAATGTTTTCTCATAAAATTATGATTATTTTTTGTTAAATTGCCAACATTTCAAGCTTTTTCTTGTAAAATCGTGACTGTTTTCAATTCCAACTTTGCTCATAATATTGGACGAATGTTTTTCTCGTAAAATTTTGACTTGCATTGAGTAAAACGAGGACTTTTATTATAATACTGCCAAAATTCTAAGGGTTTCTTGTGGAATTGTGACCTTTTTTGTGAAATTCCAACTACTTTTTCACAAAAAAGCTCTTTTTTTTAAATTTGCATGGTATGTATATATTATTAATGTTGTAAATACACATCTTTATATATCTAGAAAGGGTGGTCCTAGAGATGTAGGCATTTTTTAGGGGTCTCAAGAAGGTAAGAAATACAAGAATGTGGTGTGTGTGTGTGTGTGTACATTCCCAGCGGTGCGTTGCTTTCTCTTATCCCTACACACACACACACACACACACACACACACACACACGCAAGCAAGCACCCGCGGGGGTCTTCCTCCTCTGAGGGCTCTCTGGTGTAAACGTGTTAAAGTCTTTGGCTTGTCTTGAATAAATCTGTGTTTTAGTCGTCGTGTTAGCTCTTTAAACACAACGCCTCCTCACGCGGCCCAGGGATATCAACTCGGTGTGTGTGTGTGTGTGTGTGTGTGTGTGCTTTAACTGCTCTCCTCGGGATAAAACACACTTTGTCTAAAGATGCAGATTTTCATAATAAAGCGCCGTGCTGGCAGACGCAGTACAGCACTGTGCACCAGCGTTAGGGCTGGGCGATAAAACGATATCGATATTTAACACGATAGACACGTAGACGATATCGACAAACAAATGTGTTCAATAAAACGTTTATTAATATTTTTATTTCTTCGTTGAAAGAAACCGTGAAGTTGCCGAGCACTCTGGTCGCTGATAAGTGGGAGTGACAACACGCTAACGGCCAATCATGATCCACTATCAAGTGGATCATGGCGGTCGATTCTTTGCACGAAGCGGGAAGAGAAGGTAAAAATGAAGAAACTGGGGATGAAAAAGGAAAAGTCACCTTTTTCCCAAAAAAATTCATAGTTAGACCATGGTCTGTAAATGATGCAAGGCGCTCGTTCCATGGGTAATGTCAGCTGTGGTGCGAGTGGTCAGAAAGATAATTAATTCATGCTGAATACACCGTTTCAATGTATAAAAATGTGTGAGCAAAATTTGGGTTTAAAAGTTCAATGTGTAGAAATTCTGTGTAATAAAATATCAGGGTAGAAATAATTCAGACTAAACTCTTCGGCTTTAGAGGCGTATTTTTCGTAAAATGTTGTCCAAACTTTCGACTTTTAGGTTATCACTTGATGTCGACATGTCCCGTAGTGGAACCCGCTTAAGTGTGTTACACAGTTAGATGTGCATTAAAAGGCTAGTTTTGATTTCCATTCTAACCTCTTATGTTAACTTTAGCTCGTCATGTGTGGCAATGGGTCGGAAATGTCGGACAATACTGGCTTTCCAGATTCTACTTTATGTCGAGGTGTCACAATGGAACCCTCTTAAGTGTGTAGGCAATGGCTAGTTTCAGTTCCGATTACGTCGACACCCGCTTACTCAACGTGTCTCATGTGGCAAGGTTTCGAAGTCTGTGGCTTTTGAGGCATACTTTTCCTGAAAACACTCACCGAATTGTGACCTTCGACTTGAGTATATTGCATTGTGGAACCCACTTAAGTCAGGTACACGTGAAAATGAGAAAGCAACGGCAAGTTTTGGTCTCCAATTCAGTTACAGTACGTCAACAACCATTTATGTCAAATTAAGTCTGTCACACTCAAACTCTTCGGTTTTAGAGGCGTATTTTTCTTAAAATGTTGTCCAAACTTTTCTTCCGCAGTGGAACCCGCTTAAGTCTGTTACACAAGTAGATGTGCAAGAAAAGGCTGGTTTCGATTTCCATTCTAACCTCTTATGTTAACTTTAGCTCGTCATGTGTGGCAATGGCTCGGAAATGTCGGACAATACCAAATTTCCAGATTATTCTTTATGTTGAGGTGTCAAAATGGAACCCGCTTAAGTCTGTTGTACAAGTAAATGTGTAGGCAATGGCTAGTTTCAGTTCCGATTACGTCGACACCCGCTTACTCAACGTGTCTCATGTGGCAAGGTCTCGAAGTCTGCGGCTTTTGAGGCATACTTTTCCTTAAAACACTCACCGAATTCTGACCTTCGACTTGAGTATATTGCATTGTGGAACCCACTTAAGTCAGGTACACACGTAAATGAGCAAGCACCGGATAGTTTCGGTGTCAGTACGTCAACAACCATTTATGTCAAAATAAGTGTGTCACACTCAAACTCTTCGGTTTTAGAGGCGTATTTTTCTTAAGATGTGGTCCAAACTTTTCTTCCGCAGTGGAACCCGCTTAAGTGTGTTACACAAGTAGATGTGCAAGAAAAGGCTGGTTTTGATTTCCATTCTAACCTCTTATGTTAACTTTAGCTCGTCATGTGTGGCAATGGGTCGGAAATGTCGGACAATATTGAATTTCCAGATTATTCTTTATGTCGAGGTGTCACAATCGAACCCGCTTAAGTCTGTTGTACAAGTAAATGTTTAGGCAATGGTTAGTTTCAGTTCCGATTACGTCGACTCTCGCTCACTCAACGTGTCTCATGTGGCAAGGTCTCGAAGTCTGCGGCTTTTGAGGCATACTTTTCCTGAAAACACTCACCGAATTCTGACCTTCGACTTGAGTATATTGCACTGTGGAACCCACTTAAGTCAGGTACACACGTAAATGAGCAAGCACCGGATAGTTTCGATTTCCATTACAGTTACAGTACGTCAACAACCATTTATGTCAAAATAAGTGTGTCACACTCAAACTCTTCGGTTTTAGAGGCGTATTTTTCTTAAGATGTGGTCCAAACATTTATTCCGCAGTGGAACCCGCTTAAGTGTGTTACACAAGTAGATGTGCAAGAAAAAGCTGGTTTTAATTGCCATTCTAATCTCTTATGTTAACATTAGTTCGTCATGTGTGGCAATGGCTCGGAAATGTCGGACAATATCGAATTTACAGATTATTTTTTATGTCGAGGTGTCACAATGGAACCCGCTTAAGTCTGTTGCACAAGTAAATGTGTAGGCAATGGCTAGTTTCAGTTCCGATTACGTCGACTCTCGCTTACTCAACGTGTCTCATGTGGCAAGGTCTCGAAGTCTGCGGCTTTAGAGGCATACTTTTCCTAAAAACACTCACCGAATTCTGACCTTCGACTTGAGTATATTGCATTGTGGAACCCACTTAAGTCAGGTACACACGTAAATGAGAAAGCAACGGCAAGTTTTGGTCTCCAATTCAGTTACAGTACGTCAACAACCACTTATGTCAAAATAAGTGTGTCACACTGAAACTCTTCGGTTTTAGAGGCGTATTTTTCTTAAGATGTGGTCCAAACTTTTCTTCCGCAGTGGAACCCGCTTAAGTGTGTTACACAAGTAGATGTGCAAGAAAAAGCTGGTTTTAATTTCCATTCTAATCTCTTATGTTAACATTAGCTCGTCATGTGTGGCAATGGGTCAGAAATGTCGGACAATACTGACTTTCCAGATTATTCTTTATGTCGAGGTGTCACAATGGAACCCGCTTAAGTCTGTTGCACAAGTAAATGTGTAGGCAATGGCTAGTTTCAGTTCCGATTACTTCGACACCCGCTTACTCAACGTGTCTCATGTGGCAAGGTCTCGAAGTCTGCGGCTTTTGAGGCATACTTTTCCTTAAAACACTCACCGAATTCTGACCTTCGACTTGAGTATAATGCACTGTGGAACCCACTTAAGTCAGGTACACATGTAAATGAGCAAGCACCGGATAGATTTGTTTTCCATTTCGGTTTCAGTACGTCAACCATTTATGTCAAAATAAGTGTGTCACACTCAAACTCTTCGGTTTTAGAGGCGTATTTTTCTTAAGATGTGGTCCAAACTTTTATTCCGCAGTGGAACCCGCTTAAGTGTGTTACACAAGTAGATGTGCAAGAAAAGGCTAGTTTTGATTTCCATTCTAATCTCTTATGTTAACTTTAGCTCGTCATGTGTGGCAATGGGTCGGAAATGTCGGACAATACCGAATTTCCAGATTATTCTTTATGTCGAGTTGTCACAATCGAAACCGCTTAAGTCTGTTGCACAAGTAAATGTGTAGGCGATGGTTAGTTTCAGTTCCGATTACTTCGACACCCGCTTACTCAACGTGTCTCATGTGGCAAGGTCTCGAAGTCTGCGGCTTTTGAGGCATACTTTTCCTTAAAACACTCACCGAATTCTGACCTTCGACTTGAGTATATTGCATTGTGGAACCCACTTAAGTCAGGTACACACGTAAATGAGCAAGCACCGGACAGTTTCGGTTTCAGTACGTCAACAACCATTTATGTCAAATTAAGTGTGTCACACTCAAACTCTTCGGTTTTAGAGGCGTATTTTTCTTAAGATGTGGTCCAAACTTTTATTCCGCAGTGGAACCCGCTTAAGTGTGTTACACAAGTAGATGTGCAAGAAAAAGCTGGTTTTAATTTCCATTCTAATCTCTTATGTTAACATTAGCTCGTCATGTGTGGCAATGGCTCGGAAATGTCGGACAATATCGAATTTCCAGATTATTCTTTATGTCGAGTTGTCACAATGGAACCCGCTTAAGTCTGTTGCACAAGTAAATGTGTAGGCAATGGTTACTTTCAGTTCCGATTACGTCAACTCTCGCTTACTCAACGTGTCTCATGTGGCAAGGTCTCGAAGTCTGCGGCTTTTGAGGCATACTTTTCCTTAAAACACTCACCGAATTCTGACCTTCGACTTAAGTATAATGCACTGTGGAACCCACTTAAGTCAGGTACACACGTAAATGAGAAAGCAACGGCGAGTTTTGGTCTCCATTTCAGTTACAGTACGTCAAGAACCATTTATGTCAAAATAAGTGTGTCACACTCAAACTCTTCGGTTTTAGAGGCGTATTTTTCTTAAAATGTTGTCCAAACTTTTCTTCCGCAGTGGAACCCACTTAAGTCTGTTACACAAGTAAATGTGCAAGAAAAGGCTGGTTTCGATTTCCATTCTAACCTCTTATGTTAACATTAGTTCGTCATGTGTGGCAATGGGTCAGAAATGTCGGACAATATCAAATTTCCAGATTATTCTTTATGTCGAGGTGTCACAATGGAACCCGCTTAAGTCTCTTGCACAAGTAAATGTGTAGGCGATGGCTAGTTTCAGTTCCGATTACGTTGACACCCGCTTACTCAACTTGTCTCATGTGTCAAGGTCTCGAAGTCTGCGGCTTTTGAGGCATACTTTTCCTTAAAACACTCACCGAATTCTGACCTCCGACTTGAGTATATTGCATTGTGGAACCCACTTAAGTCAGGTACACACGAAAATGAGCAAGCACCGGCTAGTTTCGATTTCCATTACAGTTTCAGTACGTCAATAACCATTTATGTCAAATTAAGTGTGTCACACTCAAACTCTTCGGTTTTAGAGGCGTATTTTTCTTAAGATGTGGTCCAAACTTTTATTCCGCAGTGGAACCCGCTTAAGTGTATTACACAAGTAGATGTGCAAGAAAAAGCTGGTTTTAATTTCCATTCTAATCTCTTATGTTAACTTTAGCTCTTCATGTGTGGCAATGGCTCGGAAATGTCAGACAATATCGAATTTCCAGATTATTCTTTATGTTGAGGTGTCACAATGGAACCTGCTTAAGTCTGTTGTACAAGTAAATGTGTAGGCAATGGCTAATTTCAGTTCCGATTACGTCGACACCCGCTTACTCAACGTGTCTCATGTGGCAAGGTCTCGAAGTCTGCGGCTTTTGAGGCATACTTTTCCTTAAAACACTCACCGAATTCTGACCTTCGACTTAAGTATATTGCACTGTGGAACCCACTTAAGTCAGGTACACATGTAAATGAGCAAGCACCGGATAGTTTCGGTTTCAGTACGTCAACAACCATTTATGTCAAAATAAGTGTGTCACACTCAAACTCTTTGGTTTTAGAGGCGTATTTTTCTTAAAATGTTGTCCAAACATTTATTCCGCAGTGGAACCCGCTTAAGTGTGTTACACAAGTAGATGTGCAAGAAAAGGCTGGTTTTGATTTCCATTCTAACCTCTTATGTTAACTTTAGCTCGTCATGTGTGGCAATGGCTCGGAAATGTCGGACAATATTGAATTTCCAGATTATTCTTTATGTCGAGGTGTCACAATGGAACCCGCTTAAGTCTGTTGTACAAGTAAATGTGTAGGCAATGGCTAGTTTCAGTTCCGATTACGTCGACACCCGCTTACTCAACGTGTCTCATGTGGCAAGGTCTCGAAGTCTGCGGCTTTTGAGGCATACTTTTCCTTAAAACACTCACCGAATTCTGACCTTCGACTTAAGTATAATGCACTGTGGAACCCACTTAAGTCAGGTACACACGTAAATGAGCAAGCACCGGATAGTTTTGGTCTCCATTTCAGTTTCAGTACGTCAAGAACCATTTATGTCAAAATAAGTGTGTCACACTCAAACTCTTCGGTTTTAAAGGCGTATTTTTCTTAAGATGTGGTCCAAACTTTTATTCCGCAGTGGAACCCGCTTAAGTCTGTTACACAAGTAGATGTGCAAGAAAAAGCTGGTTTTAATTTCCATTCTAATCTCTTATGTTAACTTTAGCTCGTCATGTGTGGCAATGGCTCGGAAATGTCGGACAATATCGAATTTCCAGATTATTCTTTATGTTGAGGTGTCACAATGGAACCCGCTTAAGTCTGTTGTAAAAGGAAATGTGTAGGCGATGGCTAGTTTCAGTTCCGATTACGTCGACACCCGCTTACTCAACGTGTCTCATGTGGCAAGGTCTCGAAGTCTGCGGCTTTTGAGGCATACTTTTCCTTAAAACACTCACCGAATTCTGACCTCCGACTTGAGTATATTGCACTGTGGAACCCACTTAAGTCAGGTACACACGTAAATGAGCAAGCACCGGATAGTTTCGGTTTCAGTACGTCAACAACCATTTATGTCAAATTAAGTGTGTCACACTCAAACTCTTCGGTTTTAGAGGCGTATTTTTCTTAAGATGTGGTCCAAACATTTCTTCCGCAGTGGAACCCGCTTAAGTGTGTTACACAAGTAGATGTGCAAGAAAAAGCTGGTTTTAATTTCCATTCTAATCTCTTATGTTAACTTTAGCTCGTCATGTGTGGCAATGGCTCGGAAATGTCGGACAATATCGAATTTCCAGGTTATTCTTTATGTTGAGGTGTCATAATGGAACCCGCTTAAGTCTGTTGTACAAGTAAATGTGTAGGCAATGGTTAGTTTCAGTTCCGATTACGTCGACTCTCGCTCACTCAACGTGTCTCATGTGGCAAGGTTTCGAAGTCTGCGGCTTTTGAGGCATACTTTTCCTTAAAACACTCACCGAATTCTGACCTTCGACTTGAGTATATTGCATTGTGGAACCCACTTAAGTCAGGTACACACGTAAATGAGCAAGCACCGGATAGTTTCGGTTTCAGTACGTCAACAACCATTTATGTCAAATTAAGTGTGTCACACTCAAACTCTTCGGTTTTAGAGGCGTATTTTTCTTAAGATGTGGTCCAAACTTTTATTCCGCAGTGGAACCCGCTTAAGTGTGTTACACAAGTAGATGTGCAAGAAAAGGCTGCTTTTGATTTCCATTCTAACCTCTTATGTTAACTTTAGCTCGTCATGTGTGGCAATGGGTCGGAAATGTCGGACAATATTGACTTTCCAGATTATTCTTTAAGTCGAGGTGTCACAATGGAACCTGCTTAAGTCTGTTGCACAAGTAAATGTGTAGGCGATGGTTAGTTTCAGTTCCGATTACTTCGACACCCGCTTACTCAACGTATCTCATGTGGCAAGGTCTCGAAGTCTGCGGCTTTTGAGGCATACTTTTCCTGAAAACACTCACCGAATTCTGACCTCCGACTTGAGTATATTGCACTGTGGAACCCACTTAAGTCAGGTACACACGAAAATGAGCAAGCACCGGCTAGTTTCGATTTCCATTACAGTTACAGTACGTCAAGAACCATTTATGTCAAAATAAGTGTGTCACACTCAAACTCTTCGGTTTTAGAGGCGTATTTTTCTTAAGATGTCGTCCAAACTTTTATTCCGCAGTGGAACCCGCTTAAGTGTGTTACACAAGTAGATGTGCAAGAAAAAGCTGGTTTTAATTTCCATTCTAATCTCTTATGTTAACTTTAGCTCGTCATGTGTGGCAATGGCTCGGAAATGTCGCACAATATCGAATTTCCAGATTATTCTTTATGTCGAGGTGTCACAATGGAACCCACTTAAGTCTGTTGCACAAGTAAATGTGTAGGCAATGGCTAGTTTCAGTTCCGATTACGTCGACACCCGCTTACTCAACTTGTCTCATGTGGCAAGGTCTCGAAGTCTGCGGCTTTTGAGGCATACTTTTCCTGAAAACACTCACCGAATTCTGACCTTCGACTTGAGTATATTGCACTGTGGAACCCACTTAAGTCAGGTACACATGTAAATGAGCAAGCACCGGATAGTTTCGGTTTCAGTACGTCAACAACCATTTATGTCAAATTAAGTGTGTCACACTCAAACTCTTCGGTTTTAGAGGCGTATTTTTCTTAAGATGTGGTCCAGACTTTTATCCCGCAGTGGAACCCGCTTAAGTGTGTTACACAAGTAGATGTGCAAGAAAAAGCTGGTTTTAATTTCCATTCTAATCTCTTATGTTAACATTAGCTCGTCATGTGTGGCAATGGCTCGGAAATGTCGGACAATATCGAATTTACAGATTATTTTTTATGTCGAGGTGTCACAATGGAACCCGCTTAAGTCTGTTGTACAAGTAAATGTGTAGGCGATGGTTAGTTTCAGTTCCGATTACGTCAACTCTCGCTTACTCAACGTGTCTCATGTGGCAAGGTCTCGAAGTCTGCGGCTTTTGAGGCATACTTTTCCTTAAAACACTCACCGAATTCTGACCTTCGACTTGAGTATATTGCACTGTGGAACCCACTTAAGTCAGGTAGACATGAAAATGAGAAAGCAATGGCAAGTTTTGGTCTCCAATTCAGTTACAGTACGTCAATAACCATTTATGTCAAAATAAGTGTGTCACACTCAAACTCTTCGGTTTTAGAGGCGTATTTTTCTTAAAATGTTGTCCAAACTTTTCTTCCGCAGTGGAACCCGCTTAAGTGTGTTACACAAGTAGATGTGCAAGAAAAGGCTGGTTTTGATTTCCATTCTAACCTCTTATGTTAACTTTAGCTCGTCATGTGTGGCAATGGCTCGGAAATGTCGGACAATATCGAATTTACAGATTATTCTTTATGTCGAGGTGTCACAATGGAACCCGCTTAAGTCTGTTGTACAAGTAAATGTGTAGGCAATGGCTAGTTTCAGTTCCGATTACGTCGACACCCGCTTACTCAACTTGTCTCATGTGGCAAGGTCTCGAAGTCTGCGGCTTTTGAGGCATACTTTTCCTGAAAACACTCACCGAATTCTGACCTTCGACTTGAGTATAATGCACTGTGGAACCCACTTAAGTCAGGTACACATGAAAATGAGAAAGCAACGGCAAGTTTCGGTCTCCAATTCAGTTACAGTACGTCAAGAACCATTTATGTCAAAATAAGTGTGTCACACTCAAACTCTTCGGTTTTAGAGGCGTATTTTTCTTAAGATGTGGTCCAAACTTTTATTCCGCAGTGGAACCCGCTTAAGTGTGTTACACAAGTAGATGTGCAAGAAAAAGCTGGTTTTAATTTCCATTCTAATCTCTTATGTTAACTTTAGCTCGTCATGTGTGGCAATGGCTCGGAAATGTCGGACAATATCGAATATACAGATTATTTTTTATGTCGAGGTGTCACAATGGAACCCGCTTAAGTCTGTTGCACAAGTAAATGTGTAGGCGATGGTTAGTTTCAGTTCCGATTACTTCGACACCCGCTTACTCAACGTGTCTCATGTGGCAAGGTCTCGAAGTCTGCGGCTTTTGAGGCATACTTTTCCTTAAAACACTCACCGAATTCTGACCTCCGACTTGAGTATATTGCATTGTGGAACCCACTTAAGTCAGGTACACACGTAAATGAGTAAGCACCGGATAGTTTCGGTTTCAGTACGTCAACAACCATTTATGTCAAAATAAGTGTGTCACACTCAAACTCTTCGGTTTTAGAGGCGTATTTTTCTTAAGATGTGGTCCAGACTTTTATTCCGCAGTGGAACCCGCTTAAGTCTGTTACACAAGTAGATGTGTAAGAAAAAGCTGGTTTTGATTTCCATTCTAACCTCTTATGTTAACATTAGTTCGTCATGTGTGGCAATGGCTCGGAAATGTCGGACAATATCGAATTTACAGATTATTCTTTATGTCGAGGTGTCACAATGGAACCCGCTTAAGTCTGTTGCACAAGTAAATGTGTAGGCAATGTCTAGTTTCAGTTCCGATTACTTCGACACCCGCTTACTCAACGTGTCTCATGTGGCAAGGTCTCGAAGTCTGCGGCTTTAGAGGCATAATTTTCCTGAAAACACTCACCGAATTCTGACCTTCGACTTAAGTATAATGCACTGTGGAACCCACTTAAGTCAGGTACACATGTAAATGAGCAAGCACCGGATAGTTTCGGTTTCAGTACGTCAACAACCATTCATGTCAAAATAAGTGTGTCACACTCAAACTCTTCGGTTTTAGAGGCGTATTTTTCTTAAGATGTGGTCCAAACTTTTATTCCGCAGTGGAACCCGCTTAAGTGTGTTACACAAGTAGATGTGCAAGAAAAAGCTGGTTTTAATTTCCATTCTAATCTCTTATGTTAACTTTAGCTCGTCATGTGTGGCAATGGCTCGGAAATGTCGGACAATATCGAATATACAGATTATTTTTTATGTCGAGGTGTCACAATGGAACCCGCTTAAGTCTGTTGCACAAGTAAATGTGTAGGCGATGGTTAGTTTCAGTTCCGATTACTTCGACACCCGCTTACTCAACGTGTCTCATGTGGCAAGGTCTCGAAGTCTGCGGCTTTTGAGGCATACTTTTCCTTAAAACACTCACCGAATTCTGACCTCCGACTTGAGTATATTGCATTGTGGAACCCACTTAAGTCAGGTACACACGTAAATGAGTAAGCACCGGATAGTTTCGGTTTCAGTACGTCAACAACCATTTATGTCAAAATAAGTGTGTCACACTCAAACTCTTCGGTTTTAGAGGCGTATTTTTCTTAAGATGTGGTCCAAACTTTTATTCCGCAGTGGAACCCACTTAAGTGTGTTACACAAGTAGATGTGCAAGAAAAAGCTGGTTTTAATTTCCATTCTAACCTCTTTTGTTAACTTTAGCTCGTCATGTGTGGCAATGGGTCGGAAATGTCGGACAATATCGAATTTAGAGATTATTCTTTATGTCGAGTTGTCACAATGGAACCCGCTTAAGTCTGTTGTACAAGTAAATGTGTAGGCAATGGCTAGTTTCAGTTCCGATTACGTCGACACCCGCTTACTCAACGTGTCTCATGTGGCAAGGTCTCGAAGTCTGCGGCTTTTGAGGCATACTTTTCCTGAAAACACTCACCGAATTCTGACCTTCGACTTGAGTATATTGCATTGTGGAACCCACTTAAGTCAGGTACACACGTAAATGAGCAAGCACCGGATAGTTTCGATTTCCATTACAGTTTCAGTACGTCAAGAACCATTTATGTCAAAATAAGTGTGTCACACTCAAACTCTTCGGTTTTAGAGGCGTATTTTTCTTAAGATGTGGTCCAGACTTTTATTCCGCAGTGGAACCCGCTTAAGTGTGTTACACAAGTAGATGTGCAAGAAAAAGCTGGTTTTAATTTCCATTCTAATCTCTTATGTTAACATTAGCTCGTCATGTGTGGCAATGGCTCGGAAATGTCGGACAATATTGAATTTCCAGATTATTCTTTATGTCGAGGTGTCACAATGGAACCCGCTTAAGTCTGTTGCACAAGTAAATGTGTAGGCAATGGCTAGTTTCAGGTCCGATTACGTCGACACCCGCTTACTCAACGTGTCTCATGTGGCAGGGGCTCGAAGTCTGCGGCTTTTGAGGCATACTTTTCCTTAAAACACTCACCGAATTCTGACCTTCGACTTGAGTATATTGCATTGTGGAACCCACTTAAGTCAGGTACACACGTAAATGAGCAAGCACCGGATAGTTTCGGTTACAGTACGTCAACAACCATTTATGTCAAAATAAGTCTGTCACACTCAAACTCTTCGGTTTTAGAGGCGTATTTTTCTTAAGATGTGGTCCAGACTTTTATTCCGCAGTGGAACCCGCTTAAGTGTGTTACACAAGTAGATGTGCAAGAAAAAGCTGGTTTTGATTTCCATTCTAATCTCTTATGTTAACTTTAGCTCGTCATGTGTGGCAATGGGTCGGAAATGTCGGACAATATTGAATTTCCAGATTATTCTTTATGTCGAGTTGTCACAATCGAAACCGCTTAAGTCTGTTGCACAAGTAAATGTGTAGGCAATGGTTAGTTTCAGTTCCGATTACGTTGACACCCGCTTACTCAACGTGTCTCATGTGGCAAGGTCTCGAAGTCTGCGGCTTTTGAGGCATACTTTTCCTGAAAACACTCACCGAATTCTGACCTCCGACTTGAGTATAATGCATTGTGGAACCCACTTAAGTCAGGTACACACGTAAATGAGCAAGCACCGGATAGTTTCGGTTTCAGTACGTCAACAACCATTTATGTCAAATTAAGTGTGTCACACTCAAACTCTTCGGTTTTAGAGGCGTATTTTTCTTAAGATGTGGTCCAAACTTTTCTTCCGCAGTGGAACCCGCTTAAGTGTGTTACACAAGTAGATGTGCAAGAAAAAGCTGGTTTTGATTTCCATTCTAACCTCTTATGTTAGCTTTAGCTCGTCATGTGTGGCAATGGCTCGGAAATGTCAGACAATATCGAATTTCCAGGTTATTCTTTATGTCGAGGTGTCACAATGGAACCTGCTTAAGTCTGTTGCACAAGTAAATGTGTTGGCAATGGCTAGTTTCAGTTCCGATTACGTCGACACCCGCTTACTCAACGTGTCTCATGTGGCAAGGTCTCGAAGTCTGCGGCTTTTGAGGCACACTTTTCCTAAAAACACTCACCGAATTCTGACCTTCGACTTGAGTATATTGCATTGTGGAACCCACTTAAGTCAGGTACACACGTAAATGAGCAAGCACCGGATAGTTTCGGTTTCAGTACGTCAATAACCATTTATGTCAAAATAAGTGTGTCACACTCAAACTCTTCGGTTTTAGAGGCGTATTTTTCTTAAGATGTGGTCCAGACTTTTATTCCGCAGTGGAACCCGCTTAAGTGTGTTACACAAGTAGATGTGCAAGAAAAAGCTGGTTTAAATTTCCATTCTAACCTCTTATGTTAACATTAGTTCGTCATGTGTGGCAATGGCTCGGAAATGTCAGACAATATCGAATTTCCAGGTTATTCTTTATGTCGAGGTGTCACAATGGAACCTGCTTAAGTCTGTTGCACAAGTAAATGTGTTGGCAATGGCTAGTTTCAGTTCCGATTACGTCGACACCCGCTTACTCAACGTGTCTCATGTGGCAAGGTCTCGAAGTCTGCGGCTTTTGAGGCATACTTTTCCTAAAAACACTCACCGAATTCTGACCTTCGACTTGAGTATATTGCATTGTGGAACCCACTTAAGTCAGGTACACACGTAAATGAGCAAGCACCGGATAGTTTCGGTTTCAGTACGTCAATAACCATTTATGTCAAAATAAGTGTGTCACACTCAAACTCTTCGGTTTTAGAGGCGTATTTTTCTTAAGATGTGGTCCAGACTTTTATTCCGCAGTGGAACCCGCTTAAGTGTGTTACACAAGTAGATGTGCAAGAAAAAGCTGGTTTAAATTTCCATTCTAATCTCTTATGTTAACATTAGCTCGTCATGTGTGGCAATGGCTCGGAAATGTCGCACAATATCGAATTTCCAGATTATTCTTTATGTCGAGTTGTCACAATGGAACCCGCTTAAGTCTGTTGCACAAGTAAATGTGTAGGCAATGGCTAGTTTCAGTTCCGATTACGTCGACACCCGCTTACTCAACGTGTCTCATGTGGCAAGGTCTTGAAGTCTGCGGCTTTTGAGGCATACTTTTCCTGAAAACACTCACCGAATTCTGACCTTCGACTTGAGTATATTGCATTGTGGAACCCACTTAAGTCAGGTACACACGTAAATGAGCAAGCACCGGCTAGTTTTGGTCTCCATTTCAGTTACAGTACGTCAACAACCATTTATGTCAAAATAAGTGTGTCACACTCAAACTCTTCGGTTTTAGAGGCGTATTTTTCTTTAAATGTGGTCCAGACTTTTATTCCGCAGTGGAACCCGCTTAAGTGTGTTACACAAGTAGATGTGCAAGAAAAAGCTGGTTTTAATTTACATTCTAATCTCTGATGTTAACTTTAGCTCGTCATGTGTGGCAATGGGTCGGAAATGTCGGACAATACTGACTTTCCAGATTATTCTTTATGTCGAGGTGTCACAATGGAACCCGCTTAAGTCTGTTGCACAAGTAAATGTGTAGGCAATGGCTAGTTTCAGTTCCGATTACGTCAACTCTCGCTTACTCAACGTGTCTCATGTGGCAAGGTCTCGAAGTCTGCGGCTTTTGAGGCATACTTTTCCTTAAAACACTCACCAAATTCTGACCTTCGACTTAAGTATAATGCACTGTGGAACCCACTTAAGTCAGGTACACACGTAAATGAGCAAGCACCGGATAGTTTCGGTTTCAGTACGTCAACAACCATTTATGTCAAAATAAGTGTGTCACACTCAAACTCTTCGGTTTTAGAGGCGTATTTTTCTTAAGATGTGGTCCAAACATTTATTCCGCAGTGGAACCCGCTTAAGTGTGTTACACAAGTAGATGTGCAAGAAAAAGCTGGTTTTAATTTCCATTCTAATCTCTTATGTTAACATTAGCTCGTCATGTGTGGCAATGGCTCGGAAATGTCGGACAATATCGAATTTACAGATTATTCTTTATGTCGAGGTGTCACAATGGAACCCGCTTAAGTCTGTTGCACAAGTAAATGTGTAGGCAATGGCTAGTTTCAGTTCCGATTACGTCGACACCCGCTTACTCAACGTGTCTCATGTGGCAAGGTCTCGAAGTCTGCGGCTTTTGAGGCATACTTTTCCTGAAAACACTCACCGAATTCTGACCTTCAACTTGAGTATATTGCATTGTGGAACCCACTTAAGTCAGGTACACACGTAAATGAGCAAGCACCGGATAGTTTCGGTTACAGTACGTCAACAACCATTTATGTCAAAATAAGTCTGTCACACTCAAACTCTTCGGTTTTAGAGGCGTATTTTTCTTAAGATGTGGTCCAGACTTTTATTCCGCAGTGGAACCCGCTTAAGTGTGTTACACAAGTAGATGTGCAAGAAAAAGCTGGTTTTGATTTCCATTCTAATCTCTTATGTTAACTTTAGCTCGTCATGTGTGGCAATGGGTCGGAAATGTCGGACAATATTGAATTTCCAGATTATTCTTTATGTCGAGTTGTCACAATCGAAACCGCTTAAGTCTGTTGCACAAGTAAATGTGTAGGCAATGGTTAGTTTCAGTTCCGATTACGTTGACACCCGCTTACTCAACGTGTCTCATGTGGCAAGGTCTCGAAGTCTGCGGCTTTTGAGGCATACTTTTCCTGAAAACACTCACCGAATTCTGACCTCCGACTTGAGTATAATGCATTGTGGAACCCACTTAAGTCAGGTACACACGTAAATGAGCAAGCACCGGATAGTTTCGGTTTCAGTACGTCAACAACCATTTATGTCAAATTAAGTGTGTCACACTCAAACTCTTCGGTTTTAGAGGCGTATTTTTCTTAAGATGTGGTCCAAACTTTTCTTCCGCAGTGGAACCCGCTTAAGTGTGTTACACAAGTAGATGTGCAAGAAAAAGCTGGTTTTGATTTCCATTCTAACCTCTTATGTTAGCTTTAGCTCGTCATGTGTGGCAATGGCTCGGAAATGTCAGACAATATCGAATTTCCAGGTTATTCTTTATGTCGAGGTGTCACAATGGAACCTGCTTAAGTCTGTTGCACAAGTAAATGTGTTGGCAATGGCTAGTTTCAGTTCCGATTACGTCGACACCCGCTTACTCAACGTGTCTCATGTGGCAAGGTCTCGAAGTCTGCGGCTTTTGAGGCACACTTTTCCTAAAAACACTCACCGAATTCTGACCTTCGACTTGAGTATATTGCATTGTGGAACCCACTTAAGTCAGGTACACACGTAAATGAGCAAGCACCGGATAGTTTCGGTTTCAGTACGTCAATAACCATTTATGTCAAAATAAGTGTGTCACACTCAAACTCTTCGGTTTTAGAGGCGTATTTTTCTTAAGATGTGGTCCAGACTTTTATTCCGCAGTGGAACCCGCTTAAGTGTGTTACACAAGTAGATGTGCAAGAAAAAGCTGGTTTAAATTTCCATTCTAACCTCTTATGTTAACATTAGTTCGTCATGTGTGGCAATGGCTCGGAAATGTCAGACAATATCGAATTTCCAGGTTATTCTTTATGTCGAGGTGTCACAATGGAACCTGCTTAAGTCTGTTGCACAAGTAAATGTGTTGGCAATGGCTAGTTTCAGTTCCGATTACGTCGACACCCGCTTACTCAACGTGTCTCATGTGGCAAGGTCTCGAAGTCTGCGGCTTTTGAGGCATACTTTTCCTAAAAACACTCACCGAATTCTGACCTTCGACTTGAGTATATTGCATTGTGGAACCCACTTAAGTCAGGTACACACGTAAATGAGCAAGCACCGGATAGTTTCGGTTTCAGTACGTCAATAACCATTTATGTCAAAATAAGTGTGTCACACTCAAACTCTTCGGTTTTAGAGGCGTATTTTTCTTAAGATGTGGTCCAGACTTTTATTCCGCAGTGGAACCCGCTTAAGTGTGTTACACAAGTAGATGTGCAAGAAAAAGCTGGTTTAAATTTCCATTCTAATCTCTTATGTTAACATTAGCTCGTCATGTGTGGCAATGGCTCGGAAATGTCGCACAATATCGAATTTCCAGATTATTCTTTATGTCGAGTTGTCACAATGGAACCCGCTTAAGTCTGTTGCACAAGTAAATGTGTAGGCAATGGCTAGTTTCAGTTCCGATTACGTCGACACCCGCTTACTCAACGTGTCTCATGTGGCAAGGTCTTGAAGTCTGCGGCTTTTGAGGCATACTTTTCCTGAAAACACTCACCGAATTCTGACCTTCGACTTGAGTATATTGCATTGTGGAACCCACTTAAGTCAGGTACACACGTAAATGAGCAAGCACCGGCTAGTTTTGGTCTCCATTTCAGTTACAGTACGTCAACAACCATTTATGTCAAAATAAGTGTGTCACACTCAAACTCTTCGGTTTTAGAGGCGTATTTTTCTTTAAATGTGGTCCAGACTTTTATTCCGCAGTGGAACCCGCTTAAGTGTGTTACACAAGTAGATGTGCAAGAAAAAGCTGGTTTTAATTTACATTCTAATCTCTGATGTTAACTTTAGCTCGTCATGTGTGGCAATGGGTCGGAAATGTCGGACAATACTGACTTTCCAGATTATTCTTTATGTCGAGGTGTCACAATGGAACCCGCTTAAGTCTGTTGCACAAGTAAATGTGTAGGCAATGGCTAGTTTCAGTTCCGATTACGTCAACTCTCGCTTACTCAACGTGTCTCATGTGGCAAGGTCTCGAAGTCTGCGGCTTTTGAGGCATACTTTTCCTTAAAACACTCACCAAATTCTGACCTTCGACTTAAGTATAATGCACTGTGGAACCCACTTAAGTCAGGTACACACGTAAATGAGCAAGCACCGGATAGTTTCGGTTTCAGTACGTCAACAACCATTTATGTCAAAATAAGTGTGTCACACTCAAACTCTTCGGTTTTAGAGGCGTATTTTTCTTAAGATGTGGTCCAAACATTTATTCCGCAGTGGAACCCGCTTAAGTGTGTTACACAAGTAGATGTGCAAGAAAAAGCTGGTTTTAATTTCCATTCTAATCTCTTATGTTAACATTAGCTCGTCATGTGTGGCAATGGCTCGGAAATGTCGGACAATATCGAATTTACAGATTATTCTTTATGTCGAGGTGTCACAATGGAACCCGCTTAAGTCTGTTGCACAAGTAAATGTGTAGGCAATGGCTAGTTTCAGTTCCGATTACGTCGACACCCGCTTACTCAACGTGTCTCATGTGGCAAGGTCTCGAAGTCTGCGGCTTTTGAGGCATACTTTTCCTGAAAACACTCACCGAATTCTGACCTTCAACTTGAGTATATTGCATTGTGGAACCCACTTAAGTCAGGTACACACGTAAATGAGCAAGCACCGGATAGTTTCGGTTTCAGTACGTCAATAACCATTTATGTCAAAATAAGTCCGTCACACTCAAACTCTTCGGCTTTAGAGTCGTATTTTTCTTAAAATGTTGTCCAAACTTTTCTTCCGCAGTGGAACCCGCTTAAGTCCGTTACACAAGTAGATGTGCAAGAAAAGGCTGGTTTTAATTTCCATTCTAATCTCTTATGTTAACTTTAGCTCGTCATGTGTGGCAATGGCTCGGAAATGTCGCACAATATCGAATTTCCAGATTATTCTTTATGTCGAGGTGTCACAATGGAACCCGCTTAAGTCTGTTGTACAAGTAAATGTGTAGGCGATGGCTAGTTTCAGTTCCGATTACGTCGACACCCGCTTACTCAACGTGTCTCATGTGGCAAGGTCTCGAAGTCTGCGGCTTTTGAGGCATACTTTTCCTGAAAACACTCACCGAATTCTGACCTTCGACTTGAGTATATTGCACTGTGGAACCCACTTAAGTCAGGTACACACGTAAATGAGCAAGCACCGGATAGTTTCGGTTTCAGTACGTCAACAACCATTTATGTCAAAATAAGTGTGTCACACTCAAACTCTTCGGTTTTAGAGGCGTATTTTTCTTAAGATGTGGTCCAAACTTTTATTCCGCAGTGGAACCCGCTTAAGTGTGTTACACAAGTAGATGTGCAAGAAAAAGCTGGTTTTAATTTCCATTCTAATCTCTTATGTTAACATTAGCTCGTCATGTGTGGCAATGGCTCGGAAATGTCGGACAATATTGAATTTCCAGATTATTCTTTATGTCGAGGTGTCACAATCGAAACCGCTTAAGTCTGTTGCACAAGTAAATGTGTAGGCAATGGCTAGTTTCAGTTCCGATTACGTCGACACCCGCTTACTCAACGTGTCTCATGTGGCAAGGTCTCGAAGTCTGCGGCTTTTGAGGCATACTTTTCCTAAAAACACTCACCGAATTCTGACCTTCAACTTGAGTATATTGCATTGTGGAACCCACTTAAGTCAGGTACACACGAAAATGAGCAAGCACCGGATAGTTTCGGTTTCAGTACGTCAACAACCATTTATGTCAAAATAAGTGTGTCACACTCAAACTCTTCGGTTTTAGAGGCGTATTTTTCTCAAGATGTGGTCCAGACTTTTATTCCGCAGTGGAACCCGCTTAAGTCTGTTACACAAGTAGATGTGCAAGAAAAAGCTGGTTTTAATTTCCATTCTAATCTCTTATGTTAACATTAGCTCGTCATGTGTGGCAATGGCTCGGAAATATCGGACGTATACTCCCATATCATGATATAGAGACAACCCTGCGATACATCGAGTATATCGATATATCGCCCAGCTCTAGTTACATATGGGGACGGCGTGGCGCGGTGGAAGAGTGGCTGTGCGCAACCCGAGGCTCCCTGGTTCAAATCCCACCTAGTACCAGCCTCGTCACGTCCGTTGTGTCCTGAGCAAGACACTTCACCCTTGCTCCTGATGGGTGCTGGTTAGCGCCTTGCATGGCAGCTCCCTCCATCAGTGTGTGTGAATGGGTAAATGGGGAAGTAGTGTCAAAGCGCTTTGAGTACCTTGTAGGTAGAAAAGCGCTATACAAGTACAACCCATTTATATACTGTATACTACACACACACACACACACACACACACACACACACACACACGCGCACACACACAGGTAGAAAGTGAGAACTTGTGAGTCTCTACCTTGAAAGAGCGGCGTGAATAAAGAGTCAAAGTGCTTCTATTTCTATTCCCACTAACGAGAGGCAGTCAATGAGCTACTTGGGCATTCATGAGGATCGCTGACACTCGCTTTGCAGCCGCCGCCAATCATGCACGGCACACACACACACACACACACACACACACACACTTGCGCACACACACACGTACGGAGAGGAGGCATTCCGTGGTGTTTCGCCCAAAATAAAACATGATTATCCTCCCATTTCAGGTCAGCAGATGAGGTGACATCACTTCAATCAATCAATCAATCAATGTTTATTTATATAGCCCCAAATCACAAATGTCTCAAAGGGCTGCACAAATCATTACGACTACAACATCCTCGGAAGAACCCACAAAAGGGCAAGGAAAACTCACACCCAGTGGGCAGGGAGAATTCACATCCAGTGGGACGCCAGTGACAATGCTGACTATGAGAAACCTTGGAGAGGACCTCAGATGTGGGCAACCCCCCCCTCTAGGGGACCGAAAGCAATGGATGTCGAGCGGGTCTAACATGATACTGTGAAAGTTCAATCCATAGTGGCTCCAAGACAGCAGCGAGAGTCCCGTCCACAGGAAACCATCTCAAGCGGATCAGCAGCGTAGAGATGTCCCCAACCGATACAGGCGAGCGGTCCATCCTGGGTCCCGACGAGCGGTCCATCCTGGGTCTCGACTCTGGACAGTCAGTACTTCATCCATGGTCATCGGACCGGGACATAGGAGAAAGAAAAGAAGCGGCAGATCAACTGGTCTAAAAAGGAGGTCTATTTAAAGGCTAGAGTATACAGATGAGTTTTAAGATGAGACTTAAATGCTTCTACTGAGATGTTTGGTGGTGAAGCAGTGTGTGTGTGTGTGTGTGTGTGACTGATTAATTAACTTAGGTTCCATAACAAGTGAGTGACGGACACCCTGATGGAACATGTGACGCACCGAATGAAAGACGAGCAATGTTGGATTCCTCCATTGGAAAAATCACAGAAAAACAAATAGTCTGTTCCTGGGGGTCAAATTGTGGCCATCACAAAAAGCTTTATTAAGTGTACATGCACATTTTTAAACCTAAGTCACCTTTTAACATTCTATGGTCGAATTGAATCCACCTTTATTTAGGCACAGTTGTGATCAAAATTATTCAACCCCCACACAATTTTGGTGTTTTAGCAAGTAAGACATTTATGGACTCTCAGAATATTATGTTAGGTCCACTATGGACTGGACTCTCACTATTATGTTAGATCCACTATGGACTGGACTCTCACTATTATGTTAGATCCACTATGGACTGGACTCTCCCGATGATGTTGGATCCATTATGGACTGGACTCTCACTATTATGTTAGATCCACTATGGACTGGACTCTCACTATTATGTTAGATCCACTATGGACTGGACTCTCCCGATGATGTTGGATCCACTATGGACTGGACTCTCACTATTATGTTAGATCCACTATGGACTGGACTCTCACTATTATGTTAGATCCACTATGGACTGGACTCTCCCGATGATGTTGGATCCATTATGGACTGGACTCTCACTATTATGTTAGATCCACTATGGACTGGACCCTCACACTATTATGTTAGATCCACTATGGACTGGACTCTCACACTATTATGTTAGATCCACTATGAACTGGACTCACACTATTATGTAAGATCCACTAAGGACTGGACTCTCTCACTATTATGTTAGATCCACTATGGACTGGACTCTCACACTATTATGTTAGATCCACTATGGACTGGACTCTCTCACTATTATGTTAGATCCACTATGGACTGGACTCACACTATTATGTTAGAACCACTATGCACTGGAGTCTCACTATTATGTTAGATCCACTATGGACTGGACCCTCACACTATTATGTTAGATCCACTATGGACTGGACTCTCACACTATTATGTTAGATCCACTATGAACTGGACTCACACTATTATGTAAGATCCACTAAGGACTGGACTCTCTCACTATTATGTTAGATCCACTATGGACTGGACTCTCACACTATTATGTTAGATCCACTATGGACTGGACTCTCTCACTATTATGTTAGATCCACTATGGACTGGACTCTCTCACTATTATGTTAGATCCACTATGGACTGGACTCTCACACTATTATGTTAGATCCACTATGGACTGGACTCTCACTATTATGTTAGATCCACTATGGACTGGACTCTCACACTATTATGTTAGATCCACTATGGACTGGACTCTCTCACTATTATGTTAGATCCACTATGGACTGGACTCTCTCACTATTATGTTAGATCCACTATGGACTGGACTCTCACACTATTATGTTAGATCCACTATGGACTGGACTCTCACTATTATGTTAGATCCACTATGGACTGGACTCTCTCACTATTATGTTAGATCCACTAAGGACTGGACTCTCTCACTATTATGTTAGATCCACTATGGACTGGACTCTCACACTATTATGTTAGATCCACTATGGACTGGACTCTCACACTATTATGTTAGATCCACTATGAACTGGACTCTCACTATTGTGTTAGATCCACTAAGGACTGGACTCTCACTATTATGTTAGATCCACTATGGACTGGACTCTCACACTGTTATGTTAGATCCACTATGAACTGGACTCTCACTATTGTGTTAGATCCACTAAGGACTGGACTCTCACTATTATGTTAGATCCACTATGGACTGGACTCTCACTATTATGTTAGATCCACTATGGACATGACTCTCACTATTATGTTAGATCCACTATGGACTGGACCCTCACACTATTATGTTAGATCCACTATGGACTGGACTCTCCCGATGATGTTGGATCCATTATGGACTGGACTCTCACTATTATGTTAGATCCACTATGGACTGGACTCTCACTATTATGTTAGATCCACTATGGACTGGACCCTCACACTATTATGTTAGATCCACTATGGACTGGACTCTCACACTATTATGTTAGATCCACTATGAACTGGACTCTCACTATTGTGTTAGATCCACTAAGGACTGGACTCTCACTATTATGTTAGATCCACTATGGACTGGACTCTCACACTATTATGTTAGATCCACTATGAACTGGACTCTCACTATTGTGTTAGATCCACTAAGGACTGGACTCTCACTATTATGTTAGATCCACTATGGACTGGACTCTCACTATTATGTTAGATCCACTATGGACATGACTCTCACTATTATGTTAGATCCACTATGGACTGGACCCTCACACTATTATGTTAGATCCACTATGGACTGGACTCTCCCGATGATGTTGGATCCATTATGGACTGGACTCTCACTATTATGTTAGATCCACTATGGACTGGACTCTCACTATTATGTTAGATCCACTATGGACTGGACCCTCACACTATTATGTTAGATCCACTATGGACTGGACTCTCACACTATTATGTTAGATCCACTATGAACTGGACTCACACTATTATGTAAGATCCACTAAGGACTGGACTCTCTCACTATTATGTTAGATCCACTATGGACTGGACTCACACTATTATGTTAGAACCACTATGCACTGGAGTCTCACTATTATGTTAGATCCACTATGGACTGGACTCTCACTATTATGTTAGATCCACTATGGACTGGACTCTCACACTATTATGTTAGATCCACTATGGACTGGACCCTCACACTATTATGTTAGATCCACTATGGACTGGACTCTCACACTATTATGTTAGATCCACTATGAACTGGACTCTCACTATTGTGTTAGATCCACTAAGGACTGGACTCTCTCACTATTATGTTAGATCCACTATGGACTGGACTCTCACACTATTATGTTAGATCCACTATGAACTGGACTCTCACACTATTATGTTAAATCCACTATGGACTGGACTCTCACTATTATGTTAGATCCACTATGGACTGGACTCTCACACTATTATGTTAGATCCACTATGGACTGGACTCTCTCACTATTGTGTTAGATCCACTAAGGACTGGACTCTCTCACTATTATGTTAGATCCACTATGGACTGGACTCTCACACTATTATGTTAGATCCACTATGAACTGGACTCTCACTATTGTGTTAGATCCACTAAGGACTGGACTCTCTCACTATTATGTTAGATCCACTATGGACTGGACTCTCACTATTATGTTAGATCCACTATGGACTGGACTCTCACTATTATGTTAGATCCACTATGGACTGGACTCACACTATTATGTTAGAACCAATATGCACTGGAGTCTCACTATTATGTTAGATCCACTATGGACTGGACTCTCACTATTATGTTAGATCCACTATGGACTGGACTCACACTATTATGTTAGATCCACTATGGACTGGACTCTCACTATTATGTTAGATCCACTATGGACTGGACTTTCACTATTATGTTAGATCCACTATGGACTGGACTCTCACTATTATGTTGGATCCACTATGGACTGGACTCTCACACTATTATGTTAGATCCACTATGGACTGGACTCACACTATTATGTTAGATCCACTATGGACTGGACTCTCACTATTATGTTCTTAGAGTACACTAGAGTACAGTACACACTTATGCACTCAAAAGACTAAGTTTAAGTTTCATGTGGACCTGACCGGATGTTTCCGCGTAAACATTGTCCCGCTATTAAGGAATCCAATATCGCGTGTGGGCTCTCCGCCTCTCGCCGAGCGCCATTGTGCAAACGACAATGGCCCACCGGCCGCCGTCCCGCACGCCGCGCTCGATAAACACCCGCAGAGACGCGGCCAAAGCGACGCCCGGACCGAAGGAGACCGAGCCCCGAGCAGCGTGCACGTGCACGGGCCCTCATAGAGACAAGAGCGTGCACGTGCACGGGCCCTCATAGAGACAAGAGCGTGCACGGGCCCTCATAGAGACAAGAGCGTGCACGGGCCCTCATAGAGACAAGAGCGTGCACGGGCCCTCATAGAGACAAGAGCGTGCACGGGCCCTCATAGAGACAAGAGCGTGCACGGGCCCTCATAGAGACAAGAGCGTGCACGGGCCCTCATAGAGACAAGAGCGTGCACGGGCCCTCATAGAGACAAGAGCGTGCACGGGCCCTCATAGAGACAAGAGCGTGCACGTGCACGGGCCCTCATAGAGACAAGAGCGTGCACGGGCCCTCATAGAGACAAGAGCGTGCACGTGCACGGGCCCTCATAGAGACAAGAGCGTGCACGTGCACGGGCCCTCATAGAGACAAGAGCGTGCACGGGCCCTCATAGAGACAAGAGCGTGCACGTGCACGGGCCCTCATAGAGACAAGAGCGTGCACGTGCACGGGCCCTCATAGAGACAAGAGCGTGCACGGGCCCTCATAGAGACAAGAGCGTGCACGGGCCCTCATAGAGACAAGAGCGTGCACGGGCCCTCATAGAGACAAGAGCGTGCACGTGCACGGGCCCTCATAGAGACAAGAGCGTGCACGGGCCCTCATAGAGACAAGAGCGTGCACGGGCCCTCATAGAGACAAGAGCGTGCACGGGCCCTCATAGAGACAAGAGCGTGCACGTGCACGGGCCCTCATAGAGACAAGAGCGTGCACGGGCCCTCATAGAGACAAGAGCGTGCACGGGCCCTCATAGAGACAAGAGCGTGCACGGGCCCTCATAGAGACAAGAGCGTGCACGTGCACGGGCCCTCATAGAGACAAGAGCGTGCACGTGCACGGGCCCTCATAGAGACAAGAGCGTGCACGGGCCCTCATAGAGACAAGAGCGTGCACGGGCCCTCATAGAGACAAGAGCGTGCACGGGCCCTCATAGAGACAAGAGCGTGCACGGGCCCTCATAGAGACAAGAGCGTGCACGTGCACGGGCCCTCATAGAGACAAGAGCGTGCACGGGCCCTCATAGAGACAAGAGCGTGCACGGGCCCTCATAGAGACAAGAGCGTGCACGTGCCCTCATAGAGACAAGAGCGTGCACGTGCCCTCATAGAGACAAGAGCGTGCACGTGCACGGGCCCTCATAGAGACAAGAGCGTGCACGGGCCCTCATAGAGACAAGAGCGTGCATGGGCCCTCATAGAGACAAGAGCGTGCACGGGCCCTCATAGAGACAAGAGCGTGCACGTGCACGGGCCCTCATAGAGACAAGAGCGTGCACGGGCACGGGCCCTCATAGAGACAAGAGCGTGCACGTGCACGGGCCCTCATAGAGACAAGAGCGTGCACGTGCACGGGCCCTCATAGAGACAAGAGCGTGCACGGGCCCTCATAGAGACAAGAGCGTGCACGGGCCCTCATAGAGACAAGAGCGTGCACGTGCCCTCATAGAGACAAGAGCGTGCACGTGCCCTCATAGAGACAAGAGCGTGCACGTGCACGGGCCCTCATAGAGACAAGAGCGTGCACGGGCCCTCATAGAGACAAGAGCGTGCATGGGCCCTCATAGAGACAAGAGCGTGCACGGGCCCTCATAGAGACAAGAGCGTGCACGTGCACGGGCCCTCATAGAGACAAGAGCGTGCACGGGCCCTCATAGAGACAAGAGCGTGCATGGGCCCTCATAGAGACAAGAGCGTGCACGGGCCCTCATAGAGACAAGAGCGTGCACGTGCACGGGCCCTCATAGAGACAAGAGCGTGCACGGGCACGGGCCCTCATAGAGACAAGAGCGTGCACGTGCCCTCATAGAGACAAGAGCGTGCACGTGCACGGGCCCTCATAGAGACAAGAGCGTGCACGGGCCCTCATAGAGACAAGAGCGTGCATGGGCCCTCATAGAGACAAGAGCGTGCACGGGCCCTCATAGAGACAAGAGCGTGCACGTGCACGGGCCCTCATAGAGACAAGAGCGTGCACGGGCACGGGCCCTCATAGAGACAAGAGCGTGCACGTGCACGGGCCCTCATAGAGACAAGAGCGTGCACGTGCACGGGCCCTCATAGAGACAAGAGCGTGCACGGGCCCTCATAGAGACAAGAGCGTGCACGGGCCCTCATAGAGACAAGAGCGTGCACGTGCCCTCATAGAGACAAGAGCGTGCACGTGCCCTCATAGAGACAAGAGCGTGCACGTGCACGGGCCCTCATAGAGACAAGAGCGTGCACGGGCCCTCATAGAGACAAGAGCGTGCATGGGCCCTCATAGAGACAAGAGCGTGCACGGGCCCTCATAGAGACAAGAGCGTGCACGTGCACGGGCCCTCATAGAGACAAGAGCGTGCACGGGCCCTCATAGAGACAAGAGCGTGCATGGGCCCTCATAGAGACAAGAGCGTGCACGGGCCCTCATAGAGACAAGAGCGTGCACGTGCACGGGCCCTCATAGAGACAAGAGCGTGCACGGGCACGGGCCCTCATAGAGACAAGAGCATACACGCCACCAGCTCATCATGTCAGGCGTGACAAGGTTGAGGGCTGAATGAGAGCGTAGAATCAAAGAGAGATTACACGTCTGA
>NC_084612.1:88222009-88272009 GCF_033978795.1 Nerophis ophidion | reverse complement strand
AAAATAAAAGCACTGGACCGGAACTAAAACACCACACAAACAGGAAATAAAAACACAAGTGCAAAATAAAACGTATACAGGGTTTGACTATTTTTATTGATTATTTCCTACAAACGTTTGAGGTCTCACTTTGTTCCTAAGTAACATTTCAGCACATTTAAAGTGCATAAAAAGTTTTACGCGCAAGATAGTTCCTATTGATATGATGACTGGTGCAGGTGTACCTAATAAAGAGGCCGGCGGTAGTCCTCCACGACAGCTGACGCAGGCGATAATTAGCGGCTTTCCTTATTGGACGCGCACGTACTTCCGGAGAAAACACACACACACACATTTCAACAGGAGTGGAAAACAGAACAAAAGAAGGCGAGTGCTGCTGAAAAGACTTGGAACATTGTTTGAAAACGAAGAAACACTCAATATATGAGGCGGTAGCATAACAGAGCGGTGCAATAAACTCGGAGAGCGATCAAGTACAGATTTCAGTGGACAGGGGAAGTGAAACTACAAAATAAAAGCACTGGACCGGAACTAAAACACCACACAAACAGGAAAAATGACACAAGTGCAAATAATACGTATACAGGGTTTGACTATTTGCATTGACATGATTTCCTCCAAACTTTGTAGGTCTCACTTTGTTCCTAAGTAACATTTCAGCACATTTAAAGTGCATAAAAAGTTTTACGCGCAAGATAGTTCCTATTGATATGATGACTGGCGCAGGTGTACCTAATGTAGAGGCCGGCGGTAGTCCTCCACGACAGCTGACGCAGGCGATAATTAACGGCTTTCCTTATTGGACGCGCACGTACTTCTGGAGAAAACACACACACAAAAGGAGTGGAAAATAGAACAAAAGAAGGCAAGTGCTGCTCAAAATTCTTGGAACTTTGTTTGAAAATGAAGAAACACTCAAAATATGAGGCGGTGGCATAACAGAGCAGTGAAATAAACTTGGAGAGCGATTAAGTACAGATTTCAGTTGACAGGGAAAGTAAAACTACAAAATAAAAGCACTGGACCGGAACTAAAACACCACACAAATGGGAAAAATGACACAAGTGCAAATAAAACGTATACAAGGTTTGACTATTTTTAGTGATTATTTCCTACGAACTTTGGAGGTCTGACTTTGTTCCTAAGTAACATTTCAGCACATTTAAAGTGCAAAATGAAAAGTTTTACGCGCAAGATAGTTCCTATTGATATGATGACTGGTGCAGGTGTACCTAATAAAGAGGCCGGCGGTAGTCCTCCATGACAGCTGACGCGGGCGATAATTAGCAGCTTCCTTATTGGACGCGCATAATTCCGTAGAAAACACACACACAAAAAATTGTGGAAAATAGAACAAAAGAAGGCGAGTGCTGCTCAAAAAACTTGGAACTTTGTTTGAAAACGAATAAACACTCAATATATGAGGCGGTAGCATAACAGAGCGGTGAAATAAACTCGGAGAGCGATCAAGTACAGATTTCAGTGGACAGAGGAAGTGAAACTACAAAATAAAAGCACTGGACCGGAACTAAAACACCACACAAACGGGAAAAATGACACAAGTGCAAATAAAATGTATACAGGGTTTAACTATTTGTATTGACATGATTTCCTCCAAACTTTGGAGGTCTCACTTTGTTCCTAAGTAACATTTCAGCACATTTAAAGTGCATAAAAAAGTTTTACGCGCAAGATAGTTCCTATTGATATGATGACTGGCGCAGGTGTACCTAATGAAGAGGCCGGCGGTAGTTCTCCACGACAGCTGACGCGGGCGATAATTCGTGGTTTCCTTATTGGACGCGCACGTACCTCCGGAGAAAACACACACACACATTTCAACAGGAGTGGAAACTAGAACAAAAGAAGGCGAGTGCTGCTCAATAGACTTGGAACTTTGTTTGAAAACGAAAAAACACTCAACAGAGTTTGACTATTTGTATTGACATGATTTCTTCCAAACTTTGTAGGCCTCACTTTGTTTCTAAGAAACATTTCAGCACATTTAAAGTGCAAAATAAAAAAGTTGTACGCGCAAGATAGTTCCTATTGATATGATGACTGGCGCAGGTGTACCTAATAAAGAGGCCGGCGGTAGTCCTCCACGACAGCTGACGCGGGCGATAATTCGTGGTTTCCTTATTGGACGCGCACGTACTTCCGGAGAAAACACACACACACATTTCAACAGGAGTGGAAACTAGAACAAAAGAAGGCGAGTGCTGCTCAATAGACTTGGAACTTTGTTTGAAAACGAAAAAACACTCAACAGAGTTTGACTATTTGTATTGACATGATTTCTTCCAAACTTTGTAGGCCTCACTTTGTTTCTAAGAAACATTTCAGCACATTTAAAGTGCAAAATAAAAAAGTTGTACGCGCAAGATAGTTCCTATTGATATGATGACTGGCGCAGGTGTACCTAATAAAGAGGCCGGCGGTAGTCCTCCACGACAGCTGACGCGGGCGATAATTCGTGGTTTCCTTATTGGACGCGCACGTACTTCCGGAGAAAACACACACACACATTTCAACAGGAGTGGAAACTAGAACAAAAGAAGGCGAGTGCTGCTCAATAGACTTGGAACTTTGTTTGAAAACGAAAAAACACTCAACAGAGTTTGACTATTTGTATTGACATGATTTCTTCCAAACTTTGTAGGCCTCACTTTGTTTCTAAGAAACATTTCAGCACATTTAAAGTGCAAAATAAAAAAGTTGTACGCGCAAGATAGTTCCTATTGATATGATGACTGGCGCAGGTGTACCTAATAAAGAGGCCGGCGGTAGTCCTCCACGACAGCTGACGCGGGCGATAATTCGTGGTTTCCTTATTGGACGCGCACGTACTTCCGGAGAAAACACACACACACATTTCAACAGGAGTGGAAACTAGAACAAAAGAAGGCGAGTGCTGCTCAATAGACTTGGAACTTTGTTTGAAAACGAAAAAACACTCAACAGAGTTTGACTATTTGTATTGACATGATTTCTTCCAAACTTTGTAGGCCTCACTTTGTTTCTAAGAAACATTTCAGCACATTTAAAGTGCAAAATAAAAAAGTTGTACGCGCAAGATAGTTCCTATTGATATGATGACTGGTGCAGGTGTACCTAATAAAGAGGCCGGCGGTAGTCCTCCACGACAGCTGACGCGGGCGCTAATTAGCGGCTTTCTTATTGGACGCGCACGTAATTCCGTAGAAAACACACATCAAAAAAATTGTGGAAAATAGAACAAAAGAAGGCGAGTGCTGCTCAAAAAACTTGGAACTTTGTTTGAAAACGAATAAACACTCAATATATGAGGCGGTAGCATAACAATAAACTTGGAGAGCAATCAAGTACAGATTTCAGTGTACAGGGAAAGTGAAACTACAAAATAAAAGCACTGGACCGGAACTAAAACACCACACAAACGGGAAAAATGACACAAGTGCAAATACAACATATACAAGGTTTGACTATTTTTTGTTATTATTTCCTACGAACTTTGGAGGTCTCATTTTGTTCCTAAGTAACATTTCAGCACATTTAAAGTGCAAAATAAAAAAGTTTTACGCGCAAGATAGTTCCTATTGATATGATGACTGGTGCAGGTGTACCTAATAAAGAGGCCGGCGGTAGTCCTCCACGACAGCTGACGCAGGCGCTAATTAGCGGCTTCCTTATTGGACGCGCACGTACTTCTGGAGAAAACACACACACAAAAGGAGTGGAAAATAGAACAAAAGAAGGCGAGTGCTGCTGAAAAGACTTGGAACATTGGTTGAAAATGAAGAAAAACTCAATATATGAGATGGTAGCAGAACAGAGCGGTGCGATAAACTCGGAGAGCGATCAAGTACAGATTTCAATGGACAGAGGAAGTGAAACTACAAAATAAAAGCACTGGACCGGAACTAAAACACCACACAAACAGGAAATAAAAACACAAGTGCAAAATAAAATGTATACAGGGTTTGACTATTTTTATTGATGATTTCCTACGAACTTTGGAGGTCTCACTTTGTTCCTAAGTAACATTTCAGCACATTTAAAGTGCAAAATAAAAAAGTTTTACGCGCAAGATAGTTCCTATTGATATGATGACTGGTGCAGGTGTACCTAATAAAGAGGCCGGCGGTAGTCCTCCACGACAGCTGACGCAGGCGATAATTAGCGGCTTCCTTATTGGACGCGGACGTACTTCTGGAGAAAACACACACACACACACAAAAGGAGTGGGAAATAGAACAAAAGAAGGCGAGTGCTGCTCAAAAGACTTGGAACTTTGTTTGAAAACGAAGAAACACTCAATATATGAGGCGGTAGCATAACAGAGCAGTGCAATAAACCCGGAGACCGATCAAGTACAGATTACAGTGGACAGGGGAAGTGAAACTACAAAATAAAAGCACTGGACCGGAACTAAAACACCACACAAACGGGAAAAATGACACAAGTGCAAATAAAACGTATACAAGGTTTGACTATTTTTAGTGATTATTTCCTACGAACTTTGGAGGTCTGACTTTGTTCCTAAGTAACATTTCAGCATATTTAAAGTGCAAAATAAAAAGTTTTACGCGCAAGATAGTTCCTATTGATATGATGACTGGTGCAGGTGTACCTAATGTAGAGGCCGGCGGTAGTCCTCCACGACAGCTGACGCGGGCGCTAATTAGCGGCTTTCCTTATTGGACGCGCACGTACTTCTGGAGAAAACACACACACAAAAGGAGTGGAAAATAGAACAAAAGAAGGCGAGTGCTGCTCAAAATTCTTGGAACTTTGTTTGAAAATGAAGAAACACTCAAAATATGAGGCGGTGGCATAACAGAGCAGTGAAATAAACTTGGAGAGCGATTAAGTACAGATTTCAGTTGACAGGGAAAGTAAAACTACAAAATAAAAGCACTGGACCGGAACTAAAACACCACACAAACGGGAAAAATGACACAAGTGCAAAATAAAATGTATACAGGGTTTGACTATTTTTATTGATGATTTCCTACAAACTTTGGAGGTCTCACTTTGTTCCTAAGTAACATTTCAGCACATTTAAAGTGCAAAATAAAAAGTTGTACGCGCAAGATAGTTCCTATTGATATGATGACTGGTGCAGGTGTACCTAATAAAGAGGCCGGCGGTAGTCCTCCACGACAGCTGACGCGGGCGATAATTCGTGGTTTCCTTATTGGACGCGCACGTACTTCCGGAGAAAACACACACACACACATTTCAACAGGAGTGGAAAACAGAACAAAAGAAGGCGAGTGCTGCTCAAAAGACTTGGAACTTTGTTTGAAAACGAAGAAACACTCAATATATGAAGCGGTAGCATAACAGTGCGGTGCAATAAACTTGGAGAGCGATCAAGTACAGATTTCAGTGGACAGAGGAAGTGAAACTACAAAATAAAAGCACTGGACCGGAACTAAAACACCACACAAACGGGAAAAATGACACTAGTGCAAAATAAAACGTATACAGGGTTTGACTATTTGTATTGACATTGTTTCCTCCAAATTTTGTAGCAAATCAACACTTTGTTCCTAAGTAACCTTTCAGCACATTTAAAAAAGTGCATAAAAAAGTTTTACGCGCAAGATAGTTCCTATTGATATGATGACTTGTGCAGGTGTACCTAATAAAGAGGCCGGCGGTAGTCCTCCACGACAGCTGACGCAGGCGATAATTAGCGGCTTTCCTTTTTGGACGCGCACGTACTTCCGGAGAAAACACACACACACACACAAAAGGGGTGGAAAACAGAACAAAAGAAGGCGAGTGCTGCTCAAAAGACTTGGAACTTTATTTGAAAACGAAGAAACACTCAATATATGAGGCGGTAGCATAACAATAAACTTGGAGAGCGATCAAGTACAGATTACAGTGGACAGGGAAAGTGAAACTACAAATTAAAAGCACTGGACCGGAACTAAAACACCACACAAACGGGAAAAATGACACAAGTGCAAATACAACATATACAAGGTTTGACTATTTTTTGTTATTATTTCCTACGAACTTTGGAGGTCTCACTTTGTTCCTAAGTAACATTTCAGCACATTTAAAGTGCAAAATAAAAAGTTTTACGCGCAAGATAGTTCCTATTGATATGATGACTGGTGCAGGTGTACCTAATAAAGAGGCCGGCGGTAGTCCTCCACGACAGCTGACGCAGGCGATAATTAGCGGCTTTCTTATTGGACGCGCACGTAATTCCGTAGAAAACACACATCAAAAAAATTGTGGAAAATAGAACAAAAGAAGGCGAGTGCTGCTCAAAAAACTTGGAACTTTGTTTGAAAACGAATAAACACTCAATATATGAGGCGGTAGCATAACAATAAACTTGGAGAGCAATCAAGTACAGATTTCAGTGTACAGGGAAAGTGAAACTACAAAATAAAAGCACTGGACCGGAACTAAAACACCACACAAACGGGAAAAATGACACAAGTGCAAATACAACATATACAAGGTTTGACTATTTTTTGTTATTATTTCCTACGAACTTTGGAGGTCTGACTTTGTTCCTAAGTAACATTTCAGCACATTTAAAGTGCAAAATAAAAAAGTTTTACGCGCAAGATAGTTCCTATTGATATGATGACTGGTGCAGGTGTACCTAATAAAGAGGCCGGCGGTAGTCCTCCATGACAGCTGACGCGGGCGATAATTTGTGGCTTCCTTATTGGACGCGCACGTACTTCCGGAGAAAACACACACACACATTTCAACAGGAGTGGAAACTAGAACAAAAGAAGGCGAGTGCTGCTCAAAAGACTTGGAACTTTGTTTGAAAACGAAGAAACACTCAATATATGAAGTGTTGGCATAATAGAGCAGTGCAATTAACTTGGAGAGCGATTAAGTATGGATTTCAGTGTACAGGGGAAGTGAAACTACAAAATAAAAGCACTGGACAGGAACTAAAACACCACACAAACGGGAAAAATGACACAAGTGCAAAGTAAAACGTATACAGGGTTTGACTATTTGTATTGACATTGTTTCCTCCAAATTTTGTAGCAAATCAACACTTTGTTCCTAAGTAACATTTCAGCACATTTAAAAAAGTGCATAAAAAAGTTTTACGCGCAAGATAGTTCCTATTGATATGATGACTGGTGCAGGTGTACCTAATAAAGAGGCCGGCGGTAGTCCTCCACGACAGCTGACGCAGGCAATAATTAGCGGCTTTCTTATTGGACGCGCACGTACTTCCGGAGAAAACACACACACACATTTCAACAGGAGTGGAAAACAGAACAAAAGAAGGCGAGCGCTGCTCAAAAGACTTGGAACTTTGTTTGAAAACGAAAAAACACTCAACAGAGTTTGACTATTTGTATTGACATGATTTCTTCCAAACTTTGTAGGCCTCACTTTGTTCCTAAGTAACATTTCAGCACATTTAAAGTGCAAAATAAAAAGTTTTACGCGCAAGATAGTTCCTATTGATATGATGACTGGTGCAGGTGTACCTAATAAAGAGGCCGGCGGTAGTCCTCCATGACAGCTGACGCGGGCGATAATTCGTGGTTTCCTTATTGGACGCGCACGTACTTCCGGAGAAAACACACACACACATTTCAACAGGAGTGGAAACTAGAACAAAAGAAGGCGAGTGCTGCTCAAAAGACTTGGAACTTTGTTTGAAAACGAAAAAACACTCAACAGAGTTTGACTATTTGTATTGACATGATTTCTTCCAAACTTTGTAGGCCTCACTTTGTTCCTAAGTAACCTTTCAGCATATTTAAAGTGCAAAATAAAAAAGTTTTACGTGCAAGATAGTTCCTATTGATATGATGACTGGCGCAGGTGTACCTAATAAAGAGGCCGGCGGTCGTCCTCCACGACAGCTGACGCGGGCGCTAATTAGCGGCTTCCTTATTGGACGCGCACGTGCGCTATTCATCAACACGGCGACGAGCAGGCCAGATGGCGTCCGATGCGAAAAAAAAAAAAAAGAGCAATGGAATGAAAAATGAGCGAGTAAAAAGAGGCGAGGGGTTAAGGAGGGAAGAAGAGGAAGAGGAAGGGTGACATATTGTGTTTTGTGCCGCCGCGTTATCGTGAAGGGCACACATGGTGGCGTCGGATTAAGGCCGCCGATGTTTCACGCCATCTCGCCGCTCTCCACGTCCTCCATTGTGCCGTCTTTCTACTTCAAACAAGGAAGTGGTGAAAGTCTAATTAGTGGCTATAATTGCGGAGGATGAGGCGCTGCCAGTCGCCGGCGGTCCCGCGCAAGGTGGAGTGCTTTTGTTCGCCTCCTTCTCCACATCCTCCTCGTCGGCCTTTGTGCTCGGCCTCCTCCTGTCGGGGAGGGCGAGGAGGTGACGGCCGCCTTATTAGACCATCAATTGCACACAATTACTGCATGTGTGTGTGTGTGTGTGTGTGTGTGTGTGTGTTTGGCCCCTTCCTGTTCCACGTGCGCTTATCTGTGCACGGCGCCGTGGCGAAGCTTCTTTATCGCCTCGTATCGACACCGTGACAAGATGCTGTCGCCTCTGATGATAAGGAGTGGGAGCGGCAAAGTGAAACTTCCTCTTCTCGCCGCGTTTGCTCCGAGATAGCAACCGCGGAGCATTCCGGCGCATCGTGCCCCGCCGCTCCTTCAGCACACTCCTCCGCGTCAGTCCGTCAGTCAATCAATCAATCAATCAATCAATCAATCAATTAATCTAGCAAGCAATAACAGATTTGATGTTTTTCCTTTTTTCTTGATTTTTTTATACCTTTCTTGTACACTATATTTACCTTCGTAGACATTATTTGACCTTTGACATATTTTCCATCCATCCATTTTCTACCGCTTATTCCGTTTTTGGGGTTCCGCCCGATTGACATATTTTTTTTCCTTTTATTTACCTTCTATTTACCTTTCCGTTTACCGTGTTTTAACGTTTATGTTTTATATTTTCCTTATTTGACCATCTTTTATCTTGTTTTACCTTCTATTTACCTTTTTTTTAAGCTTCAATGTGTCTTCTTTGACCATTTTAGACCTCGTATTATGTTATTTATTCCTTTTTTCATTTTTTATTTACCTTTTACATTTTTTTTACCTTCCTAGACCGTCTTTTATCTTGTTTTACCTTTTATTTACATTCTTTGACCATTTTTTTTATCTTGTCTTGCCTTCTTTTTAACTTAATTTACCTTTGTTTATCTTCAATTTGCCTTTTTTGAACATTTTGTACCTTGTATTACCTTCTTTATTCCTTTTTTATTTTTATGTACCTTCTTTTACATTTAATTTACATTATATTTACCTTTCTGTTTACCGTGTTTTACCGTTTGTTTTATATTTTCCTTATTCGACCATCTTTTATTTTATTTTACCTTCTATTTACCTTTTTTTTACCTTTAATTTGTCTTCTTTGACCATTTTAGACCTCGTATTATGTTATTTACTCTTTTTTTAATATTTTTGTTTACCTTTTACATTTTTTTTACCTTCCTAGACCGTCTTTTATCTTGTTTTACCTCCTATATTCCTTTTTTATTTACCTTTTATTTACATTCTTTGACTATTTTTTTATCTTGTCTTGCCTTCTTTTTGACTTAATTTACCTTTGTTTATCTTCAATTTGCCTTTTTTGAACATTTTATACCTTGTATTACCTTCTTTATTCCTTTTTTATTTTTATGTACCTTCTTTTACATTTAATTTACATTATATTTACCCTTCTGTTTACCGTGTTTTACCGTTTATGTTTTATATTTTCCTTATTCGACCATCTTTTATTTTATTTTACCTTCTATTTACCTTTTTTTTTACCTTTAATTTGTCTTTGACCATTTTAGACCTCGTATTATGTTATTTACTCCTTTTTTAATATTTTTATTTACCTTTTACATTTTTTTTTACCTTCCTAGACCGTCTTTTATCTTGTTTTACCTCCTATATTCCTTTTTTATTTACCTTTTATTTACTTTCTTTGACCATTTTTTTTTATCTTGTCTTGCCTTCTTTTTAACTTAATTTACCTTTGTTTATCTTCAATTTGCCTTTTTTGACCATTTTGTACCTTGTATTACCTTCTTTATTCCTTTTTTTTATTTACCTTCTTTTACATTTAATTTACCTTATATTTACCTTTCTGTTTACCGTGTTTTACCGTTTATGTTTTATATTTTCCTTATTTGACCATCTTTTATCTTGTTTTACCTTCTATTTACCTTTTTTTTAAAGCTTCAATTTGTCTTCTTTGACCATTTTAGACCTTTGACATATTTTTTTATCTTTTATTTACCTTATATTTACCTTTCTGTTTACCGTGTTTTACCTTTTATGTTTTATATTTTCCTTATTTGACCATCTTTTATCTTGTTTTACCTTCTATATTCCGTTTTCCTTAACTTGACCTTCTATTTACCTTTTTTTTTTACCTTCAATTGGTCTTCTTTGACCATTTTAGACCTCGTATTATGTTATTTATTCCTTTTTTAATTTTTTTTTTTACCTTTTACATTTTTTTTTACCTTTCTAGACCGTCTTTTATCTTGTTTTACCTCCTATATTCCTTTTTTTTTTTACCTTTTATTTACATTCTTTGACCATTTTTTAATCTTGTTTTGCCTTCTTTTCAACTTAATTTACCTTTGTTTATCTTCAATTTGCCTTTTTTGACCATTTTGTACCTTGTATTACCTTCTTTATTCCTTTTTTTTTATTTACCTTCTTTTACATTTAATTTACATTATATTTACCTTTCTGTTTACCGTGTTTTACCTTTTATGTAGCTGAGATAGGCGCCAGCGCCCCCCGCGACTCCGAAAGGGAATAAGCGGTAGGAAATGGATGGATGGATGGATTTTCCTTATTCGACCATCTTTTACCTTGTTTTACCTTCTGCTTACCTTTTTTTTCAAACCTTCAATTGGTTTTCTTTGACCATTTTAGACCTCGTATTATGTTATTTATTCCTTTTTGAATTTTTTTATTTACCTTTTACATTTTTTTTTACCTTCCTAGACCGTCTTTTATCTTGTTTTACCTCCTATATTCCTTTTTTTTTTACCTTTTATTTACATTCTTTGACCATTTTTTAATCTTGTTTTGCCTTCTTTTCAACTTAATTTACCTTTGTTTATCTTCAATTTGCCTTTTTGGACCATTTTGTACCTTGTATTACCTTCTTTATTCCTTTTTTTTATTTACCTTCTTTTACATTTAATTTACATTATATTTACCTTTCTGTTTACCGTGTTTTACCTTTTATGTAGCTGAGATAGGCGCCAGCGCCCCCCGCGACTCCGAAAGGGAATAAGCGGTAGAAAATGGATGGATGGATGGATTTTCCTTATTCGACCATCTTTTACCTTGTTTTACCTTCTGCTTACCTTTTTTTTTTAACCTTCAATTGGTTTTCTTTGACCATTTTAGACCTCGTATTATGTTATTTATTCCTTTTTTAATTTTTTTTATTTACCTTTTACATTTTTTTTTACCTTCCTAGACCGTCTTTTATCTTGTTTTACCTCCTATATTCCTTTTTTTTTTACCTTTTATTTGCATTCTTTGACCATTTTTTTTATCTTGTCTTGCCTTCTTTTTAACTTAATTTACCTTTGTTTATCTTCAATTTGCCTTTTTTGACCATTTTGTACCTTGTATTACCTTCTTTATTCCTTTTTTTTATTTACCTTCTTTTACATTTAATTTACCTTATATTTACCTTTCTGTTTACCGTGTTTTACCGTTTATGTTTTATATTTTCCTTATTTGACCATCTTTTATCTTGTTTTACCTTCAATTTACCTTTTTTTAAAGCTTCAATTTGTCTTCTTTGACCATTTTAGACCTTTGACATATTTTTTTACCTTTTATTTACCTTATATTTACCTTTCTGTTTACCGTGTTTTACCTTTTATGTTTTATATTTTCCTTATTTGACCATCTTTTATCTTGTTTTACCTTCTATATTCCGTTTTTCTTAACTTGACCTTCTATTTACCTTTTTTTTTACCTTCAATTGGTCTTCTTTGACCATTTTAGACCTCGTATTATGTTATTTATTCCTTTTTTAATTTTTTTATTTACCTTTTACATTTTTTTTACCTTCCTAGACCGTCTTTTATCTTGTTTTACCTCCTATATTCCTTTTTTTTTCACCTTTTTTTTTACCTTTTATTTACATTTTTTGACCATTTTTTTATCTTGTCTTGCCTTCTTTTTAACTTAATTTACCTTTGTTTATCTTCAATTTGCCTTTTTGGACCATTTTGTACCTTGTATTACCTCCTTTATTCCTTTTTTTAATTTACCTTCTTTTACATTTAATTTACATTATATTTACCTTTCTGTTTACCGTGTTTTACCTTTTATGTAGCTGAGATAGGCGCCAGCGCCCCCCGCGACTCCGAAAGGGAATAAGCGGTAGAAAATAGATGGATGGATGGATGGATTTTCCTTATTCGACCATCTTTTACCTTGTTTTACCTTCTGCTTACCTTTTTTTTTAACCTTCAATTGGTTTTCTTTGACCATTTTAGACCTCGTATTATGTTATTTATTCCTTTTTGAATTTTTTTATTTACCTTTTACATTTTTTTTTACCTTCCTAGACCGTCTTTTATCTTGTTTTACCTTCTATATTCCTTTTTTTTTTACCTTTTATTTACATTCTTTGACCATTTTTTAATCTTGTTTTGCCTTCTTTTCAACTTAATTTACCTTTGTTTATCTTCAATTTGCCTTTTTTGACCATTTTGTACCTTGTATTACCTTCTTTATTCCTTTTTTTTATTTACCTTCTTTTACATTTAATTTACATTATATTTACCTTTCTGTTTACCGTGTTTTACCTTTTATGTAGCTGAGATAGGCGCCAGCGCCCCCCGCGACTCCAAAAGGGAATAAGCGGTAGAAAATGGATGGATGGATGGATTTTCCTTATTCGAACATCTTTTACCTTGTTTTACCTTCTGCTTACCTTTTTTTTTAACCTTCAATTGGTTTTCTTTGACCATTTTAGACCTCGTATTATGTTATTTATTCCTTTTTTATTTTTTTTATTTACCTTTTACATTTTTTTTTACCTTCCTAGACCGTCTTTTATCTTGTTTTACCTCCTTTATTCCTTTTTTTTAACCTTTTATTTACATTCTTTGATCATTTTTTATCTTGTCTTGCCTTCTTTTTAACTTAATTTACCTTTGTTTATCTTCAATTTGCATTTTTTGAACATTTTGTTCCTTGTATTACCTTCTTTATTCTTTTTTTATTTTTATTTACCTTCTTTTACATTTGATTGACCTTATATTTACCTTTTTTTTGTTTACCATGTTTTACCTTTTACCGTATTTCCTTGAATTGCCGCCGGGGCGCCAATTAATTTAAAACCTCTTCTCACTCCTGCGCTTACCAAAGGCATGCGGTAAAAGTAAGCATGCGCTAATTATTTTAAAACCTCTTCTCACTCCGGCTCTTACCAATGGCATACAGTATAAATTTGAGTGTGATGTAAGCTTGGACCTTAAATCCTACTGAATAGCTCTTAATCTTCTTCCCTTTATGCGATTTCAAATTACCGGTCAGCCTCTTCCATTTTGAAAATGATGACAGGGGAAGTGTCACTCGTGACGTCACAAGTTTGACCCGGCAGTAATTCAAGGCAGGCGCATACTATATGTCCTGTGGCAATTCAAGGAAATACGGTATATATTATTTTACCTTTTTTTTACTAGGGGTGTAACGATACATATATTTGTATTGAACCGTTTCGGTACTGGGGTTCCGGTTTGGTTCGGAGGTGTACCGAACGAGTTTCCATACGAACATATGAAGTAGCCCCCTAATCTAAAGTCTTAACAAGCTGCTCCGCTCCGTTCTGCCTCTGTCTCCTACTCAGCACCCAGCATTGTCCCACCCACACAACCATCTGGTAGGTTCACTCAATCAATCAATGTTTATTTATATAGCCCTAAATCACAAATGTCTCAAAGGACTGTACAAACCAGGTTACATATATAGCGGTAACAGCCAATCAGCAGTGCGTATTCAGAGCAGTAACAACCAATCAGCAGTGCGTATTCAGAGCGCATGTAGTCAGCGCTTCAGCGTTGAGCAGATGGGTGTTTAGCAGGTGAGCAGCGGACTCGCCCCAAATTATAACAAACACCTCCAAGTCAATGTTCTAGATGACGTTCTAGAAACAAACTGCAGCTCAGCTCGCTCGCAGTCCTGGCTTTAGGTGAAGGCTAATTAACTTTTAGCGTAACGTTAGCTCATTTTGCGGTGTGCCTGCGTGTGTGTGTGTGTGTGTGTGTGTGTGTGTGTGTGTATGCTAGTGATATAATAATCTAAGTGCATCATTAAGTCTACATGAACTCCATGGTGTTCAGGGATGAATAGTCTCTCCTATTGCTGTTGTACTATTTTTTCAGCTATGGTTACATTAATCATTAGTAATGTAGCAGCCTAGTTTTGAATGGCAGGGTCCCTGCTATCACATGTTGATAAAAATATAACATTTACGTAATAAAAATCAACTATAAGCTTCCCAAATGCTGTAATAAATGAAGCATGATGAGTTGACTTGAAACTGTCTAATGTTGCACTTTTTATATGTGGAAGAAAAGTTTTGTCATTTTATTTAATCCGAGTAACAAGTTGATTAACGTGGGCAGAATTATTATAGTGTTCCCAATGTTAAAAGGATAAAGCCATTGTTTACAAATTTGGTAAATAAATTACCAAAAAATGTATATTTTGTTGTTTTCTTACTGTACCGAAAATGAACCGAACCGTGACCTCTAAACCGAGGTACGTACCGAACCAAAATGTTTGTGTACCATTACACCCCTATTATTTGCCTTATATTTACCTTTCTGTTTACCATGTTTTACCTTTTATGTTTTATAGTTTCCTTATTTGACCATCTTTTATCTTGTTTTACCTTCTATGTTCCATTTTTATTACCTTTACCTTCTATTTAACTGAATTTACCTTTTCTTTTTAGCTTCAATTTGTCTTTGACCATTTTATACCTCGTATTATGTTATTTATTCCTTTTTTAAATTGTTGTATTTACCTTTTACATTGTATTTACCTTCTTAGGCTATTTTTATTTTGTTTTAGCCCCTATATTCTTTTTTAATTTTTTACCTTTTATTTATCTTCTTTGATGAGCTTTTATCTTGTTTGACCTTCAATTTAACTTCATTTACCTTTTTTTTTTTTACCTTCAATTTGTCTTCTTTGACCATTTTATACCATTTTTAAAAATGTTTATTTTTCCTTTTACATTTTATTTACCTTACATTTGCCTTTTTTTTTTTACCATCTTTTACCTTTTATGTTTCATATTTATCTTCTTTGACCAGCTTCTATCTTGTTTTACCTTCTACATTCATTTTTGTACCTTTTATTTACCTTCTTTTACTTTACTTTCTATTTGATTAATATGCCTTTTTTTTTATTTACCTTCAATTTGCCTTCTTTTACCAGTTTATACCTCATATTATCTTCTTTATTCCTTTTCTTCAACTTTAATTGACCTTCTTTTACATTTTATTTAACTAATTTGATCCACTTTTTAACCTTGTTTAACCTTTTTGTATAAAATTTTTACCATTAATGTACCTTTTTATATACCTCCTTTTACCATATATTTAGTTTTTTTTTAGCTTTATTTACCTTCTTTCTCCTGGCTCAGTCCGTGCACGGGCGTAAGCAAACTCGCTAGTCAGGATGACCACACATACACGTTATGACAAAGAATCCACAAGACTTGCAAAGGGGCGAAGCTGCTGCCCTTTGCCCTTTTGTCGTTTTATTGCCCAGCCCTTGTACAAAGTATACAAATTGAAGCGTGGGTGAATTTTAAACGACTTTATGAATGCTCGGGTTTATTTGGTCATTCCAGGAGAACAATGCTTCCATGGATCCCGCAAGATTGAAGGCACCCGGGAGGAGAACGTCTGCATCCCGCTGCCGTCGCCGTCGACAGAAAGGCGACCGTGTGGGCTAATTAGCATCTCATTGTGACTTCCGTTAGACAAACTCAATCAGCGCACCGAGCGGCGAGAGGGGGAGAAGAAGTGAGCTTTAAAAGGCGCACCTGCCTGGTAGAAGATTGCTTGGTGGTGGTTTCTCCACGGGGAGACCAGGCGCCGTTCCAAACAGCATCAAGTAGTTTAAGGATGCTATTTCTGTGCTTGGCTACACGCGGCATGTCCCTCCCTCTTGTTCGCCGCGCTAAAGAAACTTTTTTTTTTTTTACATTTAGCACTCCGAGTCTCTGCTGGCTTGTCTTCGCCAGACAAACCCTGTCTTAACCCCCCCCCCCCCCTCTGGTGAGAGCTAACCGAGCCCCCGTCAACGTTTTTCTTGATGTTTTCATCCTCTGGCGTCCCCCAGCCGACGGCGTATTTGCATTAGAGCCAAAAATAAAAAGCGGCTGTTGTTGACAGACTTCACACGCGCTCATCACCCGCTTCAATGGGGGCGGGGCTAAAGGTCATTGTGTTTAATGGCCTGTCAGATTCACCAAGTTATGCGAAACAAGTGCCCACTGCAGACGACTTTTAGGACTAGGATGTGCCAGCCGCCGATCAGTATTGGCCCGATTTTCTGTAAGTGCAAGTTAAAACTCTACTATTTATCAACAACACCCAGAAAGGCCGCCGGCTTCTCTGGGCCCGAGCCCATCTCAGATAAGACTGATGTAAAGTGGAAAAGTGTTCTGTGGTCTGATGCGTCCACATTTCGAATTGTTTTTGGAAACTGTGGACGTGGAGTCCTCCGGACCAAAGAGGAAAAGAACCATCCGGATTGTTCTAGGCCAGGGTCGGCAACCCTTTGATCTCTCTGATGTGGCTCAGCTGCTAAATTGCCGACACCAACGACTATTCCGTGACTTTTCCAGATTTTAGTGCCTCTCTCAGAAGTCACCCGGGGATAACATTCTCCAATTTTCACCTGGACTACAATACTGAAGGTGTGCAGTGATGGCAATGTCTTTAACCTCCTCTCCAACATGTCGTCGCGCCCGCTTTTACATCACGTAATCTGCGTGTCGACTGATCATTTTATGTTCAGCCTCTAACACACAAAAGCGACTGCAACGCATACTTAGTCAACAACCATATAGGTTACACTGAGGGTTGTAATATAAACAACTTTAACACGCTTACTAATATGCGCCACACCAAACAAGAATGACAAACACATTTTGGGAGAACATCGGCACTGTAACACAACATAAACACAAAATAACCAATACCCAGAATTCCATGCATCCCTACTCTTCCGGGCTACATTAGCACCAAACCCCAACCCCGCTAACCTCAGCCGACGAACGGAGGGGGTGCTAGCGGGGTGTATAATGTAGCCTGGAATAGTGGGGCGGCATAGCTCGGTTGTTAGAGTGGCCGTGCCAGCAACTTGAGGGTTGCTGGTTCGATTCCCGCTTCCGCCATCCTAGTCACTGCTGTTGTGTCCTTGGGCAAGGCACTTTACCCACCTGCTCCCAGTGCCACCCACACTGGTTTAAATGTAACTTAGATATTGGGTTTCACTATGTAAAGCGCTTTGAGTCACTAGAGAAAAGCACTATATAAATATAATTCACACAATAGTTGGATGCATGGGATTCTGGGTATTTTTTATTTTGTGTTTATGTTGTGTTACAGTGCCGATGTTCTCTCTGTATGCAGTGTTATTTCATTTTAAATTTCCAAAGAGTTTTGTGACTCACATTGTTTTCTTTATTTTGTGAAATGGGTCAAAATGGCTCTTTCAGTGGTAAAGGTTGCCGACCCCTGTTCTAGGCGCTAAGTTCAAAAGCCAGCATATATGATGGTATGGGGGTGTATTGATCCACATCTGTGATGGTATTACCAGGAATTGATTAAAGAAGTTAAAAAACTTTTTCCGGTGTTACCATTTAGTGGTCAATTGTACGGAATATGGACTGTACTGTGCAATCTACTAATAAAAGTCTCAATCAATCAATCAAAAACGGGGGTGTTTTAGTGCCCAAGGCATGGGTAACTGACACATCTGTGAAGGCACCATTGATGCTGAAAGGTACATACAGGTTTTGGATCGACATTTGTTGCCATCCAAGCAACGTTATCATGGACGCCCCTGCTTATTTTAGCAAAACGATGCCAAGCCTCATTATGCACGTGTCACAACAGCGTGGCTTAGTAGTAAAAGAGTGTGGGTACTTTCCTGGCTTGCCTATAGTCCAGACCTGTCTCACATTAAAAATGCGTGGTGCATCATGAAGCATAAATACGACAACAGAGACTCGGGACTGTTGAACAACTTAAGTTGTACATCAAGCAAGAATGGGTAAGAATTCCACCTGAAAAGCTTCAAAAATTGGTCTCCTCAGTTCCAAAACGTCTACTAAGTATTGACTACGGTATTTTTAAATCTCCGACAATCCATCCATAAAGTATCGGCCCGATTTTCACGTAAAAGTAAGTGATCGCAATTGCCGATAAATGCCTTTTACGGCGATCTCGAACGGGGATCCCCGTTGCCTGTTATTGATGTGATTGGGTCGACTCGTTAGCAACTAATTGTGTGTCTTCATACACGCTGTAAACACTCCTTTAGTTCATTAAACTTCATTTTGTGAACTGTTTTTTGTATTTCAAATGAAGTTGATTTATTTTTCGTGACTAAGTTTCATAAAAGACTCCGGCTTATTAGTGATTCCTAGAGCCCAAAAAAAGTCTGCGGGCTATAGAGCGTTTTGAGATGCCACCTCAGTAGAAGCATTTAAGTCTCATCTTAAAACTCATCTGTATACTCTAGCCTTTAAATAGACCTCCTTTTTAGACCAGTTGATCTGCCGCTTCTTTTCTTTCTCCTATGTCCCCCCCTCCCTTGTGGAGGGGGTCCGGTCCGATGACCATGGATGAAGTACTGACTGTCCAGAGTCGAGACCCAGGATGGACCGCTCGCCTGTATCGGTTGGGGACATCTCTGCGCTGCTGATCCGCTTGAGATGGTTTCCTGTGGACGGGACTCTCGCGGCTGTGTTGGAGCCACTATGGATTGAACTTTCACAGTATCATGTTAGACCCGCTCCACATCCATTGCTTTCGGTCCCCTAGAGGGGGGGGGGTTGCCCACATCTGAGGTCCTCTCCAAGGTTTCTCATAGTCAGCATTGTCACTGACTGGATGTGAATTCTCCCTGCCCACTGGGTGTGAGTTTTCCTTGCCCTTTTGTGGGTTCTTCCGAGGATGTTGTAGTCGTAATGATTTGTGCAGTCCTTTGAGACATTTGTGATTTGGGGCTATATAAATAAACATTGATTGATTGATTGATTGATATATTGTATTTTTTGGACTATAAGGCAAACTTCAAATCATTTCATTTTCTCAAAACTCAACAGTGCGCCTTATAACCCGGTGCGCCTAATGTATGGGATAATTTTAGTTGTGTTTACCGACCTCAAATATATTTTATTTGGTACATGGTGTAGTGATAAGTGTGACCAGTAGATGGCAGTCACACATAAGAGATATGTGTAGACTGCAATATGACTCAAGTAAACAACACCAAATTGTTATATGTTCCATTGAGATTATAGAACATTACACACTGAGCTGCTACCTTACCGTGGTAGAGGAGTTTGCGTGTCCCAATGATCCTAGGAGCTATGTTGTCTGGGGGTTTTCATGCCCCCTGGTAGGGTCTCCCAAGACAAACAGGTCCTAGGTGAGTGATCAGACAAAGAGCAGCTCAAAGACTTCTATGGAATTACAACAAAATTAACTCAGATTTCCCTCGCCCGGACGCGGGTCACCGGGGCCCCGCTCTGGAGCCAGGCCCGGAGTTGGGGCACGATGGCGAGCGCCTGGTGGTCGGGCCTGTTCCCATGGGGCCCGGCCGGGCACAGCCCGAAGAGGCAACGTGGGTCATCCCTCCAATGGGCTCACCACTCATAGGAGGGGCCATAGAGGTCGGGTGCAATGTGAGCTGGGCGGCACTTGGCGGTCCGATCCTCGGCTACAGAAGCTAGCTCTTGGGACGTGGAACGTCACCTCACTGGGGGGGAAGGAGCCTGAGCTAGTGCGCGAAGTCGAGAAATTCCGGCTGGATATAGTCGGACTCACCTCGACGCACAGCAAGGGCTCTGGAACCAGTTCTCTCGAGAGGGACTGGACCCTCTTCCACTCTGGCGTTGCCGGCAGTGAGAGGCGACGGGCTGGGGTGGCAATTCTTGTTGCCCCCCGGCTCAAAGCCTGCACGTTGGAGTTCAACCCGGTGGACGAGAGGGTAGCTTCCCTTCGCCTTCGGGTGGGGGGACGGGTCCTGACTGTTGTTTGTGCTTATGCACCAAACAGCAGTTCAGAGTACCCACCCTTTTTGGGAACACTCGAGGGAGTACTGGAAAGTGCTCCCCCGGGTGATTCCCTTGTCCTACTGGGGGACTTCAACGCTCATGTTGGCAACGACAGTGAAACCTGGAGAGGCGTGATTGGGAAGAATGGTCGCCCGGATCTAAACCCGAGTGGTGTTTTGTTATTGGACTTTTGTGCTCGTCACGGATTGTCCATAACAAACACCATGTTCAAACATAAGGGTGTCCATATGTGCACTTGGCACCAGGACACCCTAGGCCGCAGTTCCATGATCGACTTTGTAGTTGTGTCATCGGATTTGCAGCCTTATGTTTTGGACACTCGGGTGAAGAGAGGGGCGGAGCTTTCTACCGATCACCACCTGGTGGTGAGTTGGCTGCGATGGTGGGGGAGGATGCCGGACAGACCTGGCAGGCCCAAACGCATTGTGAGGGTCTGCTGGGAACGTCTGGCAGAGTCTCCTGTCAGAGAGAGTTTCAATTCACACCTCCGGAGGAACTTTGAACATGTCACGAGGGAGGTGCGGGACATTGAGTCCGAGTGGACCATGTTCCGAACCTCTATTGTCGAGGCGGCTGATTGGAGCTGTGGCCGCAAGGTTTTTGGTGCCTGTCGTGGCGGTAATCCCAGAACCCGTTGGTGGACACCAGCAGTGAGGGATGCCGTCAAGCTGAAGAAGGAGTCCTATCGGGTTCTTTTGGCTCATAGGACTCCGGAGGCAGTGGACGGGTACCGAAGGGCCAAGCGGTGTGCAGCTTTAGCGGTCGCGGAGGCAAAAACTTGGACATGGGAAGAGTTCGGGGAAGCCATGGAAAACGACTTCCGGACGGCTTCGAAGCGATTCTGGACCACCATACGCCGCCTCAGGAAGGGGAAGCAGTGCACTATCAACACCGTGTATGGTGCGGATGGTGTTCTGCTGACTTCGACTGCGGATGTTGTGGATCGGTGGAGGGAATACTTCGAAGACCTCCTCAATCCCACCAACACGTCTTCCTTTGAGGAAGCGGTGCCTGGGGAATCTGTGGTGGACTCTCCTATTTCTGGGGCTGAAGTCGCTGAGGTAGTTAAAAACCTCCTCGGCAGCAAGGCCCCGGGGGTGGATGAGATCCGCCCGGAGTTCCTTAAGGCTCTGGATGCTGTGGGGATGTCTTGGTTGACAAGACTCTGCAGCATCGCGTGGACATCGGGGGCGGTACCTCTGGATTGGCAGACCGGGGTGGTGGTCCCTCTCTTTAAGAAGGGGGACCGGAGGGTGTGTTCCAACTATCGTGGGATCACACTCCTCAGCCTTCCCGGTAAGGTTTATTCAGGTGTACTGGAGAGGAGGCTTCGCCGGATAGTCGAACCTCGGATTCAGGAGGAACAGTGTGGTTTTCGTCCTGGTCGTGGAACTGTGGACCAGCTCTATACTCTCGGCAGGGTTCTTGAGGGTGCATGGGAGTTTGCCCAACCAGTCTACATGTGCTTTGTGGACTTGGAGAAGGCATTGGACCGTGTCCCTCGGGAAGTCCTGTGGGGAGTGCTCAGAGAGTATGGGGTACCGGACTGTCTTATTGTGGCAGTCCGCTCCCTGTATGATCAGTGCCAGAGCTTGGTCCGCATTGCTGGCAGTAAGTCGGACACATTTCCAGTGAGGGTTGGACTCCGCCAAGGCTGTCCTTTGTCACCGATTCTGTTCATAACTTTTATGGACAGAATTTCAAGGCGCAGTCAAGGCGTTGAGGGGTTCCGGTTTGGTGGCCACGGGATTAGGTCTCTGCTTTTTGCAGATGATGTGGTCCTGATGACTTCATCTGGCCGGGATCTTCAGCTCTCACTGGATCTGTTCACAGCCGAGTGTGAAGCGACCGGAATGAGAATCAGCACCTCCAAGTCCGAGTCCATGGTTCTCGCCCGGAAAAGGGTGGAGTGCCATCTCCGGGTTGGGGAGGAGACCCTGCCCCAAGTGGAGGAGTTCAAGTACCTAGCAGTCTTGTTCACGAGTGGGGGAAGAGTGGATCGTGAGATCGACAGGCGGATCGGTGCGGCGTCTTCAGTAATGCGGACGTTGTACCGATCTGTTGTGGTGAAGAAGGAGCTGAGCCGGAAGGCAAAGCTCTCAATTTACCGGTCGATCTACGTTCCCATCCTCACCTATGGTCATGAGCTTTGGGTCATGACCGAAAGGATAAGATCACGGATACAAGCGGCCGAAATGAGTTTCCTCCGCCGTGTGGCGGGGCTCTCCCTTAGAGATAGGGTGAGAAGCTCTGCCATCCGGGAGGAACTCAAAGTAAAGCCGCTGCTCCTCCACATCGAGAGGAGCCAGATGAGGTGGTTCGGGCATCTGGTCAGGATGCCACCCGAACGCCTCCCTAGGGAGGTGTTTAGGGCACGTCCAACCGGTAGGAGGCCACGGGGAAGACCCAGGACACGTTGGGAAGACTATGTCTCCCGGCTGGCCTGGGAACGCCTCGGGATCCCCCGGGAAGAGCTAGACGAAGTGGCTGGGGAGAGGGAAGTCTGGGCTTCCCTGCTTAGGCTGCTGCCCCCGCGACCCGACCTCGGATAAGCGGAAGATGGTGGATGGATGGATGGATGGATACACACGGCACTCAAAAATCTATCAAAATGTTTTAGTACGACTTTGGTAAGCTATGAAGCCGCACCGCTTGATGTATTGTACTGTGCTTCAACATAGGAGTATTATTATGGTGTGTATAAGGTAAGACATATTACCTGGCGCTTTGTTTCGCAATATTATGCCAAAGCAACTTTTCTTACCTTCTGGTTCCTGCTGATGTGTATTTGGGACCTGCATAAGTCCTGAAAATTTGCGTGCGTCCGCCTTTGTAGTTTGTGCCTACACCCGATTCTTCTTTTCCTCTATCTTCTTGTTATGGGACATTCATCCTCCGTTGTTGCCATTTCTAATATAAAGTAGTGTAAAGTTCTCACTTATATCTGTCAGTAAACTCGCCATGAAAGCGTTAAAACATACCGGTGTCGTGAGATTACATTATTCACCCGAGGAACTTAAGTTATTAGAGAGTTTCCGGTCGGACGGTTTTAACACGGGCCTTGTTGTTGTTTCCGGATAAGCAGATGCTGCTTTGTTATTGATTGAAGTAAAGTCTGAAAGTCATTAAAACAGTTAGCGCCATCCTTTGAAACTTCTTCCACCTTTGTCCTTGCACGCTACCCCGCTACAAATCTCTGCATGAACTGATTTGATCAAACTCAATTGTATTGCTTAAAATGTGTCCAGGCCTTGTGACAAGAACCTGGGACCTCATCACATGGAAGAAGACGAGACACACACGGCGCCGTGTTTGAACGCCAACACCTCGACAGAGCGTCCCTTTAGTGGGGGAAACCGACAAAAGGTTTGTCCTTCCAGCATCCTCTCCGCATCCCGTCTATTCAGTACGGCGTGGTGTTCATTGGCGCCGAAATGCATTTGTCGGGCGGGAGCGGGCGCCCCCTATTCTTTGGCGTTCACAAAGCCAGCGGCGTTTCTGGGTGTTGTTGATAAATGGCTTTCGCTTTGTATAGTAGAGTTTTAACTTGCACTTACAAAAGTAGCGACCAACTGTAGTTACCGACAGTGGTTTTCTGAAGTGTTCCTGAGCGCATGTGGTGATATCCTTTACACACTAATGTCGGTTTTTGATGAGGGATAGAAGATCACAGGCATTAAGTGGTATGTGCAGTGATGTCTCCAGATTCTCTGAACATTTTGATTAAATTACGGACCATAGATGGTGAAATCCCTAAATTCCTTGCAATAATTGGTTGGGAAATGTTGTTCTTAAACAGTTTGACAATTTGTTGACAAAGTGGTGACTCTCGCCCCGTCCTTGTTTTTGAATGACTCAGCATTTCATGCCCAATCATGGCACTCACCTGTTCCCAATTAGCCTGTTCACCTGTGGGATGTTCCACATAAGTGTTTGACGAGCATGCTTCAATGTTCTCAGTCTTTTTTGCCACTTGTGCCAGTTTTTTTGCATCTAATTCCAAATGTGCTAATTTTTGCAGAAAATAACGCATTTTTCATTTTGAACATGAAGTATCTTGTCTTTGCAATCTATTCAATTGACTATAAGTTGAAAAGGATTTGCAAATTATTGTATTCTGTTTTTATTTACCATTTAGACAATGTGCCAAGTTCATTGGTTTCGGGGTTTGTACTTCCGTAGAAAACACACACACACAAAAGGAGTGGAAAATAAAACAAAAGAAACTTTGTTTGAAAACGAATTAAGCCTGTTCACCATAGTGTGTGAATGTTGTCTGTCTATCTGTGTTGGCCCTGCGATGAGGTAGCGACTTGTCCAGGGTGTACCCTGCCTTCCGCCCGATTGTAGCTGAGATAGGTACCAGGTACCGTGACCCCAAAGGGAATAAGCGGTAGGAAAATGGATGGATGGATGGATGTTCACCTGTGGAATGCTCCAAATAAGAATTTGATGAGCATTCCTCAACTTTTCCAGTCTTTTTTGCCACTTGTGCCAGCTTTTTTGGAAGCATGTTGCTGGCATCAAATTCCAAACGAGCTAAATTTTGCAAAAAATGACAACATTTCTCAGTTTGAACGTTAGGTATCCATCCATCCATCCATCCATCCATCCATCTTCTTCCACTTATCCGAGGTCGGGTCGCGGGGGCAGCAGCCTAAGCAGGGGAGCCCAGACGTCCCTCTCCCCAGCCACTTCGTCTAGCTCTTCCCAGGCCAGCCGGTTTGGTACTTCCGTAGAAAACACCAACACAAAAGGAGTGGAAAATAGAACAAAATAAACTTTGTTTGAATTCGAATGAGCATGTTCACCTGCGGGATGCTCCAAATAAGTGTTTGACGAGCATTCCTCAACTTTCTCCGTCTTTTTTGCCACTTGTGCCAGCGTTTTTGAAGCATGTTGACCTAATATTTGCAAAAAATAACAAAGTTTTTCAGTTTTAAATGTTACGTATCAGTTTGTTCAATTGAATATAAGTTGAAATTTATTTGCGAACCACTGTATTATGTTTTTATTTACCATTTACAAAACGTGCCAAGTTCACAGGTTTTGGGTTTTGTACTTCTGTAGAAAACACCAACACGAAAGGAGTGGAAAATAAAACAAAACACACTTTGTTTGAATTCGAATGAGCATGTTCACTTGCGGGACGCTCCAAATAAGTGTTTGACGAGCATTCCTCAACTTTCTCCGTCTTTTTTGCCACTTGTGCCAGCTCTTTTGGAAGCATCCAATTCCAAAACAAGCTAATTTTTTCCCAAAAAAATGACAACGTTTCTCAGTTTGAACGTTAAGTATCAAGTCTATCCAATTGAATATAGGTTGAAAAGGATTTGCAAAATCATCGTATTCTGTTTTTATTTACCATTTACACAATGTGTCAACTTCACTGGTTTTGGGGTTGCTACTTCCGTAGAAAACACCAACACAAAAGGAGTGGAAAATAGAACAAAATTAACTCTGTTTGAATTTCAATGAGCATGTTCACCTGCGGGATGCTCCAAATAAGTGTTTGACGAGCATTCCTCAACTTTCTCCGTCTTTTTTGCCACTTGTGCCAGCTCTTTTGGAAGCATCAAATTCCAAACAAGCAAATTTTCTCAGTTTGAACGTTAAGTATCAAGTCTATCCAATTGAATATAGGTTGAAAAGGATTTGCAAAATCATCGTATTCTGTTTTTATTTACCATTTACACAATGTGTCAACTTCACAGGTTTTGGGGTTGGTACTTCTGTAGAAAACACCAACACAAAAGGAGTGGAAAATAGAACAAAATAAACTTTGTTTGAATTTCAATGAGCATGTTCACCTGTGGAATGCTCCAAATAAGTGTTTGACGAGCATTCCTCAACTTCCTCCGTCTTTTTTGCCACTTGTGCCAGCTCTTTTGAAGCATGTTGACCTAATATTTGCAAAAAATAACAAAGTTTTTCAGTTTTAAATGTTACGTATCAGTTTGTTCAATTGAATATAAGTTGAAATGTATTTGCGAACCACTGTATTATGTTTTTATTTACCATTTACAAAACGCGCCAAGTTCACAGGTTTTGGGTTTTGTACTTCTGTAGAAAACACCAACACAAAAGGAGTGGAAAATAAAACAAAACATACTTTGTTTGAAAACGAATTAGCCTGTTCACTTGCGGGATGCTCCAAATAAGTGTTTGACGAGCATTCCTCAACTTTCTCAGTCTTTTTTGCCACTTGTGCCAGCTCTTTTGGAAGCATCAAATTCCAAACAAGCTAATTTTTGCCCAAAAAAATGACAACGTTTTTCAGTTTGAACGTTAAGTATCAAGTCTATCCAATTGAATATAGGTTGAAAAGGATTTGCAAAATCATCGTATTCTGTTTTTATTTACCATTTACAAAACAAGTTCACGGGTTTTGGGTTTTGTACTTCTGTCGAAAACACCAACACGAAAGGAGTGGAAAATAAAACAAAACAAACTTTGTTTGAAAACGAATTAGCCTGTTCACTTGTGGGATGCTCCAAATAAGTGTTTGACGAGCATTCCTCAACTTCCTCCGTCTTTTTTGCCACTTGTGCCAGCTCTTTTGGAAGCATCAAATTCCAAACAAGCTAATTTTTGCCAAAAAAATGACAAATTTTCTCAGTTTGAACGTTAAGTATCAAGTCTATCCAATTGAATATAGGTTGAAAAGGATTTGCAAAATCATCGTATTCTGTTTTTATTTACCATTTACAAAACGCGCCAAGTTCACAGGTTTTGGGTTTTGTACTTCCGTAGAAAACACCAACACGAAAGGAGTGGAAAATAAAACAAAACATACTTTGTTTGAAAACGAATTAGCCTGTTCACTTGTGGGATGCTCCAAATAAGTGTTTGACGAGCATTCCTCAACTTTCTCCGTCTTTTTTGCCACTTGTGCCAGCTCTTTTGGAAGCATCAAATTCCAAACAAGCTAATTTTCGCAAAAAAATGACAACGTTTCTCAGTTTGAACGTTAAGTATCAAGTCTATCCAATTGAATATAGGTTGAAAAGGATTTGCAAAATCATCGTATTCTGTTTTTATTTACCATTTACACAATGTGTCAACTTCACTGGTTTTGGGGTTGGTACTTCCGTAGAAAACACCAACACAAAAGGAGTGGAAAATAGAACAAAATAAACTTTGTTTGAATTCGAATGAGCATGTTCACCTGCGGGATGCTCCAAATAAGTGTTTGACGAGCATTCCTCAACTTTCTCCGTCTTTTTTGCCACTTGTGCCAGCGTTTTTGAAGCATGTTGACCTAATATTTGCAAAAAATAACAAAGTTTTTCAGTTTTAAATGTTACGTATCAGTTTGTTCAATTGAATATAAGTTGAAATTTATTTGCGAACCACTGTATTATGTTTTTATTTACCATTTACAAAACGTGCCAAGTTCACAGGTTTTGGGTTTTGTACTTCTGTAGAAAACACCAACACGAAAGGAGTGGAAAATAAAACAAAACACACTTTGTTTGAATTCGAATGAGCATGTTCACTTGCGGGACGCTCCAAATAAGTGTTTGACGAGCATTCCTCAACTTTCTCCGTCTTTTTTGCCACTTGTGCCAGCTCTTTTGGAAGCATCCAATTCCAAAACAAGCTAATTTTTTCCCAAAAAAATGACAACGTTTCTCAGTTTGAACGTTAAGTATCAAGTCTATCCAATTGAATATAGGTTGAAAAGGATTTGCAAAATCATCGTATTCTGTTTTTATTTACCATTTACACAATGTGTCAACTTCACTGGTTTTGGGGTTGCTACTTCCGTAGAAAACACCAACACAAAAGGAGTGGAAAATAGAACAAAATTAACTCTGTTTGAATTTCAATGAGCATGTTCACCTGCGGGATGCTCCAAATAAGTGTTTGACGAGCATTCCTCAACTTTCTCCGTCTTTTTTGCCACTTGTGCCAGCTCTTTTGGAAGCATCAAATTCCAAACAAGCAAATTTTCTCAGTTTGAACGTTAAGTATCAAGTCTATCCAATTGAATATAGGTTGAAAAGGATTTGCAAAATCATCGTATTCTGTTTTTATTTACCATTTACACAATGTGTCAACTTCACAGGTTTTGGGGTTGGTACTTCTGTAGAAAACACCAACACAAAAGGAGTGGAAAATAGAACAAAATAAACTTTGTTTGAATTTCAATGAGCATGTTCACCTGTGGAATGCTCCAAATAAGTGTTTGACGAGCATTCCTCAACTTCCTCCGTCTTTTTTGCCACTTGTGCCAGCTCTTTTGAAGCATGTTGACCTAATATTTGCAAAAAATAACAAAGTTTTTCAGTTTTAAATGTTACGTATCAGTTTGTTCAATTGAATATAAGTTGAAATGTATTTGCGAACCACTGTATTATGTTTTTATTTACCATTTACAAAACGCGCCAAGTTCACAGGTTTTGGGTTTTGTACTTCTGTAGAAAACACCAACACAAAAGGAGTGGAAAATAAAACAAAACATACTTTGTTTGAAAACGAATTAGCCTGTTCACTTGCGGGATGCTCCAAATAAGTGTTTGACGAGCATTCCTCAACTTTCTCAGTCTTTTTTGCCACTTGTGCCAGCTCTTTTGGAAGCATCAAATTCCAAACAAGCTAATTTTTGCCCAAAAAAATGACAACGTTTTTCAGTTTGAACGTTAAGTATCAAGTCTATCCAATTGAATATAGGTTGAAAAGGATTTGCAAAATCATCGTATTCTGTTTTTATTTACCATTTACAAAACAAGTTCACGGGTTTTGGGTTTTGTACTTCTGTCGAAAACACCAACACGAAAGGAGTGGAAAATAAAACAAAACAAACTTTGTTTGAAAACGAATTAGCCTGTTCACTTGTGGGATGCTCCAAATAAGTGTTTGACGAGCATTCCTCAACTTCCTCCGTCTTTTTTGCCACTTGTGCCAGCTCTTTTGGAAGCATCAAATTCCAAACAAGCTAATTTTTGCCAAAAAAATGACAAATTTTCTCAGTTTGAACGTTAAGTATCAAGTCTATCCAATTGAATATAGGTTGAAAAGGATTTGCAAAATCATCGTATTCTGTTTTTATTTACCATTTACAAAACGCGCCAAGTTCACAGGTTTTGGGTTTTGTACTTCCGTAGAAAACACCAACACGAAAGGAGTGGAAAATAAAACAAAACATACTTTGTTTGAAAACGAATTAGCCTGTTCACTTGTGGGATGCTCCAAATAAGTGTTTGACGAGCATTCCTCAACTTTCTCCGTCTTTTTTGCCACTTGTGCCAGCTCTTTTGGAAGCATCAAATTCCAAACAAGCTAATTTTCGCAAAAAAATGACAACGTTTCTCAGTTTGAACGTTAAGTATCAAGTCTATCCAATTGAATATAGGTTGAAAAGGATTTGCAAAATCATCGTATTCTGTTTTTATTTACCATTTACACAATGTGTCAACTTCACTGGTTTTGGGGTTGGTACTTCCGTAGAAAACACCAACACAAAAGGAGTGGAAAATAGAACAAAATAAACTTTGTTTGAAAACGAATGAGCATGTTCACCTGTGGAATGCTCCAAATAAGTGTTTGACGAGCATTCCTCAACTTTCTCCGTCTTTTTTGCCACTTGTGCCAGCTCTTTTGGAAGCATCAAATTCTAAACAAGCTAATTTTCTCAGTTTGAACGTTAAGTATAAAGTCTATCCAATTGAATATAGGTTGAAAAGGATTTGCAAAATCATCGTATTCTGTTTTTATTTACCATTTACACAATGTATCAACTTCACTGGTTTTGGGGTTGGTACTTCTGTCGAAAACACCAACACAAAAGGAGTGGAAAATAGAACAAAATAAACTTTGTTTGAATTCGAATGAGCATGTTCACCTGCGGGATGCTCCAAATAAGTGTTTGACGAGCATTCCTCAACTTTCTCAGTCTTTTTTGCCACTTGTGCCAGCTCTTTTGGAAGCATCAAATTCCAAACAAGCTAATTTTTGCCAAAAAAATGACAACGTTTCTCAGTTTGAACGTTAAGTATCAAGTCTATCCAATTGAATATAGGTTGAAAAGGATTTGCAAAATCCTAATATTCTGTTTTTATTTACCATTTACACAATGTGTCAACTTCACTGGTTTTGGGTTTTGTACTTCTGTCGAAAACACCAACACAAAAGGAGTGGAAAATAAAACAAAATCAACTTTGTTTGAATTCGAATGAGCATGTTCACCTGTGGGATGCTCCAAATAAGTGTTTGACGAGCATTCCTCAACTTTCTCCGTCTTTTTTGCCACTTGTGCCAGCTCTTTTGGAAGCATCAAATTCCAAAACAAGCTAATTTTTGCCCCAAAAAATGACAACGTTTCTCAGTTTGAACGTTAAGTATCAAGTCTATCCAATTGAATATAGGTTGAAAAGGATTTGCAAAATCATCGTATTCTGTTTTTATTTACCATTTACACAATGTGTCAACTTCACTGGTTTTGGGGTTGGTACTTCCGTAGAAAACACCAACACAAAAGGAGTGGAAAATAGAACAAAACACACTTTGTTTGAATTTCAATGAGCATGTTCACCTGCGGGATGCTCCAAATAAGTGTTTGACGAGCATTCCTCAACTTTCTCCGTCTTTTTTGCCACTTGTGCCAGCTCTTTTGGAAGCATCAAATTCCAAACAAGCTAATTTTTGCCCAAAAAAATGACAACGTTTCTCAGTTTGAACGTTAAGTATCAAGTCTATCCAATTGAATATAGGTTGAAAAGGATTTGCAAAATCATCGTATTCTGTTTTTATTTCCCATTTACACAATGTGTCAACTTCACTGGTTTTGGGGTTGGTACTTCCGTAGAAAACACCAACACAAAAGGAGCGGAAAATAGAACAAAATAAACTTTGTTTGAATTCGAATGAGCATGTTCACTTGCGGGATGCTCCAAATAAGTGTTTGACGAGCATTCCTCAACTTTCTCCGTCTTTTTTGCCACTTGTGCCAGCTCTTTTGGAAGCATGTTGACCTAATATTTGCAAAAAATAACAAAGTTTTTCAGTTTTAAATGTTACGTATCAGTTTGTTCAATTGAATATAAGTTGAAATTTATTTGCGAACCACTGTATTATGTTTTTATTTACCATTTACAAAACGTGCCAAGTTCACAGGTTTTGGGTTTTGTACTTCTGTAGAAAACACCAACACAAAAGGAGTGGAAAATAAAACAAAACAAACTTTTAGCCTGTTCATTTGTGGGATGCTCCAAATAAGTGTTTGACGAGCATTCCCCAACTTTCTCCGTCTTTTTTGCCACTTGTGCCAGCTCTTTTGGAAGCATCCAATTCCAAACAAGCTAATTTTTGCCCCAAAAAAATGACAACGTTTCTCAGTTTGAACGTTAAGTATCAAGTCTATCCAATTGAATATAGGCTGAAAAGGATTTGCAAAATCATCGTATTCTGTTTTTATTTCCCATTTACACAATGTGTCAACTTCACTGGTTTTGGGTTCGCTACTTCCGTAGAAAACACCAACACAAAAGGAGTGGAAAATAGAACAAAATAAACTTTGTTTGAATTCGAATGAGCATGTTCACCTGCGGGATGCTCCAAATAAGTGTTTGACGAGCATTCCCCAACTTTCTCAGTCTTTTTTGCCACTTGTGCCAGCGTTTTTGAAGCATGTTGACCTAATATTTGCAAAAAATAACAAAGTTTTTCAGTTTTAAATGTTACGTATCAGTTTGTTCAATTGAATATAAGTTGAAATTTATTTGCGAACCACTGTATTATGTTTTCATTTACCATTTACAAAACGTGCCAAGTTCACAGGTTTTGGGTTTGGTACTTCTGTCGAAAACACCAACACAAAAGGAGTGGAAAATAAAACAAAACAAACTTTGTTTGAAAACGAATTAGCCTGTTCACTTGTGGGATGCTCCAAATAAGTGTTTGACGAGCATTCCTCAACTTTCTCCGTCTTTTTTGCCACTTGTGCCAGCTCTTTTGGAAGCATCAAATTCCAAAACAAGCTAATTTTTGCCCAAAAAAATGACAACGTTTCTCAGTTTGAACGTCAAGTATCAAGTCTATCCAATTGAATATAGGCTGAAAAGGATTTGCAAAATCATCGTATTCTGTTTTTATTTACCATTTACACAATGTGTCAACTTCACTGGTTTTGGGGTTGGTACTTCTGTAGAAAACACCAACACAAAAGGAGTGGAAAATAGAACAAAATCAACTTTGTTTGAATTCGAATGAGCATGTTCACCTGCGGGATGCTCCAAATAAGTGTTTGACGAGCATTCCCCAACTTTCTCCGTCTTTTTTGCCACTTGTGCCAGCGTTTTTGAAGCATGTTGACCTAATATTTGCAAAAAATAACAACGTTTTTCAGTTTTAAATGTTACGTATCAGTTTGTTCAATTGAATATAAGTTGAAATTAATTTGCGAACCACTGTATTATGTTTTTATTTACCATTTACAAAACGCGCCAAGTTCACAGGTTTTGGGTTTTGTACTTCTGTCGAAAACACCAACACGAAAGGAGTGGAAAATAAAACAGAACACACTTTGTTTGAAAACGAATTAGCCTGTTCACTTGCGGGACGCTCCAAATAAGTGTTTGACGAGCATTCCTCAACTTCCTCCGTCTTTTTTGCCACTTGTGCCAGCTCTTTTGGAAGCATCAAATTCCAAACAAGCTAATTTTTGCAAAAAATGACACGTTTCTCAGTTTGAACGTCAAGTATCAAGTCTATCCAATTGAATATAGGTTGAAAAGGATTTGCAAAATCATCGTATTCTGTTTTTATTTACCATTTACACAATGTGTCAACTTCACTGGTTTTGGGTTTTGTACTTCCGTAGAAAACACCAACACAAAAGGAGTGGAAAATAGAACAAAATAAACTTTGTTTGAATTCGAATGAGCATGTTCACCTGCGGGACGCTCCAAATAAGTGTTTGACGAGCATTCCCCAACTTTCTCAGTCTTTTTTGCCACTTGTGCCAGCTCTTTTGGAAGCATCAAATTCCAAACAAGCTAATTTTTGCCAAAAAAATGACAACGTTTCTCAGTTTGAACGTTAAGTATCAAGTCTATCCAATTGAATATAGGCTGAAAAGGATTTGCAAAATCATCGTATTCTGTTTTTATTTACCATTTACACAATGTGTCAACTTCACTGGTTTTGGGGTTGGTACTTCCGTAGAAAACACCAACACAAAAGGAGTGAAAAATAAAACAAAATAAACTTTGTTTGAATTCGAATGAGCATGTTCACCTGCGGGATGCTCCAAATAAGTGTTTGACGAGCATTTCTCAACTTTCTCAGTCTTTTTTGCCACTTGTGCCAGCTCTTTTTGAAGCATGTTGACCTAATATTTGCAAAAAATAACAAAGTTTTTAAGTTTTAAATGTTACGTATCAGTTTGTTCAATTGAATATAAGTTGAAATTTATTTGCGAACCACTGTATTATGTTTTTATTTACCATTTACAAAACGCGGCAAGTTCACAGGTTTTGGGTTTTGTACTTCTGTAGAAAACACCAACACGAAAGGAGTGGAAAATAAAACAAAACATACTTTGTTTGAAAACGAATTAGCCTGTTCACTTGTGGGATGCTCCAAATAAGTGTTTGACGAGCATTCCTCAACTTTCTCAGTCTTTTTTGCCACTTGTGCCAGCTCTTTTGGAAGCATCAAATTCCAAACAAGCTAATTTTTGCCCAAAAAAATGACAACGTTTCTCAGTTTGAACGTTAAGTATCAAGTCTATCCAATTGAATATAGGTTGAAAAGGATTTGCAAAATCATCGTATTCTGTTTTTATTTACCATTTACACAATGTGTCAACTTCACTGGTTTTGGGGTTGGTACTTCCGTAGAAAACACCAACACAAAAGGAGTGGAAAATAGAACAAAATAAACTTTGTTTGAATTCGAATGAGCATGTTCACCTGCGGAATGCTCCAAATAAGTGTTTGACGAGCATTCCCCAACTTTCTCAGTCTTTTTTGCCACTTGTGCCAGCTCTTTTGGAAGCATCAAATTCCAAAACAAGCTAATTTTTGCCCAAAAAAATGACAACGTTTCTCAGTTTGAACGTTAAGTATCAAGTCTATCCAATTGAATATAGGTTGAAAAGGATTTGCAAAATCATCGTATTCTGTTTTTATTTACCATTTACAAAACAAGTTCACGGGTTTTTGGAGTTGTCTTCGCCCCCCCGGTCTCCTTCTCTCCGCATCCCGTGGCGTTCATTGGCGCTGAAAAGCATTTGTCGACTCCCCCTCCCTCCCCCCCTCACCTCCCCTCCCTATTCTTCAGCGTTGGCGGCGGCGGCGCAATCTATTATTCATTAAGTGTAAGCAATATAACATTTAAAGCAGTTTGTTGTGAGGTCAGCATCATTTTCTGCCTATTACTAATATCTATATGATCTGGGCCTGACTCAGCACTTTTTAAATATGCAATCATTTGCAGCAGCAGCAGCGTTTCCAATATTCCCACTTTTTTTTTTTTTTTTTTTTTATGCTGACATCAAGCCCGCTCTATTAAAGACACTATTTCATTATTGGCTGCTCGTCGCCGGCGCTTATTTACACCGGCGTACATATACTAAGCAGCGATATTAAAGCGGAGCGCTTTAATGAGCCGCTATCCGCCGCGCCAATATGTCTTCCTCCCAATGAGATTGTGTGTTTAAAGATTTTTATCCACAAACGGCTGTTCGGCGGGGTTACGTGTTGTCCATGAAATATGCATTTCATATCTCTTTCATTTCATTAACATAATTTAATTTGTCTTTTTTGCATTCGCCGCATAATACATATTTGATTTACAAAACAAATATTTCCATTAGAAAATGAATTTGCCTGCACTGCGAGATGTGTTGTAAAGAAATAAGAAAAAGAAAAAAGGGGGGGAGATTGTGTTATCTTTGACTGGGGCCTAAAATAAATAAATAAATAAAAAAGCGCACGTGTGAGCGCGCACGTGGCGGCGGACATTATGTAAATGTGGCGGCTGTTTATTGCGGGGAAAGTTTTAAAGCAATATCGCAAAGATTGATTTACGGCGGCCTGCCTCACGTTTTATTGTTATTATTATTATTATTATTATTGTTGTTGTTGTTGTTGTTAGCCAGTGCTCTCGTGCATGCACACACTAATAGTTATCACATGACCTTTGACCCAGACGTGTTCTGCATTCTGAGATAGAACATTGGGTCTCAGATTGAGTAAGTACACTTTGAGGGTGTAGTAAGTACAGTATATGAGTAAGTACACTTTGAGGGTGTAGTAAGTACAGTATATGAGTAAGTACACTTTGAGGGTGCATTTAAGTCTCACCTTAAAACTCATCTGTATACTCTAGCCTTTAAATAGACCTCCTTTTTAGACCAGTTGATCTGCCGCTTCTTTTCTTTCTCCTATGTCCCCCCCTCCCTTGTGGAGGGGGTCCGGTCCGATGACCATGGATGAAGTACTGACTGTCCAGAGTCGAGACCCAGGATGGACCGCTCGTCGGGACCCAGGATGGACCGCTCGCCTGTATCGGTTGGGGACATCTCTACGCTGCTGATCCGCTTGAGATGGTTTCCTGTGGACGGGACTCTCACTGCTGTCTTGGAGCCACTATGGATTGAACTTTCACAGTATCATGTTAGACCCGCTCGACATCCATTGCTTTCGGTCCCCTAGAGGGGGGGGGGTTGCCCACATCTGAGGTCCTCTCCAAGGTTTCTCATAGTCAGCATTGTCACTGGCGTCCCACTGGATGTGAATTCTCCCTGCCCACTGGGTGTGAGTTTTCCTTGCCCTTTTGTGGGTTCTTCCGAGGATGTTGTAGTCGTAATGACTTGTGCAGTCCTTTGAGACATTTGTGATTTGGGGCTATATAAATAAACATTGATTGATTGATTGATTGACTGTAAGTACAGTATATGAGTAAGTACACTTTGAGGGTGTAGTAAGTACAGTATATGAGTAAGTACACTTTGAGGGTGTAGTAAGTACAGTATATGAGTAAGTACACTTTGAGGGTGTAGTAAGTACAGTATATGAGTAAGTACACTTTGAGGGTGTAGTAAGTACAGTATATGAGTAAGTACACTTTGAGGGTGTAGTAAGTGCAGTATATGAGTAAGTACACTTTGAGGGTGTAGTAAGTACAGTATATGAGTAAGTACACTTTGAGGGTGCAGTAAGTACAGTATATGAGTAAGTACACTTTGAGGGTGCAGTAAGTACAGTATATGAGTAAGTACACTTTGAGGGTGCAGTAAGTACAGTATATGAGTAAGTACACTTTGAGGGTGCAGTAAGTACAGTATATGAGTAAGTACACTTTGAGGGTGCAGTAAGTACAGTATATGAGTAAGTACACTTTGAGGGTGCAGTAAGTACAGTATATGAGTAAGTACACTTTGAGGGTGCAGTAAGTACAGTATATGAGTAAGTACACTTTGAGGGTGTAGTAAGTACAGTATATGAGTAAGTACACTTTGAGGGTGTAGTAAGTACAGTATATGAGTAAGTACACTTTGAGGGTGTAGTAAGTACAGTATATGAGTAAGTACACTTTGAGGGTGTAGTAAGTACAGTATATGAGTAAGTACACTTTGAGGGTGCAGTAAGTACAGTATATGAGTAAGTACACTTTGAGGGTGTAGTAAGTACAGTATATGAGTAAGTACACTTTGAGGGTGCAGTAAGTACAGTATATGAGTAAGTACACTTTGAGGGTGTAGTAAGTACAGTATATGAGTAAGTACACTTTGAGGGTGCAGTAAGTACAGTATATGAGTAAGTACACTTTGAGGGTGTAGTAAGTACAGTATATGAGTAAGTACACTTTGAGGGTGCAGTAAGTACAGTATATGAGTAAGTACACTTTGAGGGTGTAGTAAGTACAGTATATGAGTAAGTACACTTAGAGGGTGCAGTAAGTACAATATATGAGTAAGTACACTTTGAGGGTGTAGTAAGTACAGTATATGAGAAGGGTGGACACTCAGTGGGAGTGAAGTGTGTGAGAGTGGACATCATGTGTGTTCTTATTTCACTTGTTCAATGTATTGCCTTGTCACATCATTATATACACACTTAACTTCTTTTGACATCTATTTATGATGTGCCTGTTACATTTTATATGTTACATATTCTATGTTACATACTATATGTTACATATTCTATGTTGCATATTATATGTTGCATATTCTATGTTAGATATTATATGTTACATATTCTATGTTACATATTATATGTTGCATATTCTATGTTACATATTATGTGTTGCATATTCTATGTTACATACTATATGTTACATATTCTATGTTACATACTATATGTTGCATATTCTATGTTACATATTATGTGTTGCATATTCTATGTTACATACTATATGTTACATAATATATGTTACATATTCTATGTTGCATATTCTATGTTACATACTATATGTTACATATTATATGTTGCATATTCTATGTTACATATTATGTGTTGCATATTCTATGTTACATACTATGTGTTACATATTCTATGTTACATACTATGTGTTACATATTCTATGTTAGATATTATATGTTACATATTCTATGTTACATACTATATGTTACATATTCTATGTTAGATATTATATTTTACATATTCTATATTACATACTATATGTTACATATTCTATGTTAGATATTATATGTTACATATTCTATGTTACATACTATATGTTACATATTCTATGTTAGATATTATATGTTACATATTCTATGTTACATACTATGTGTTACATATTCTATGTTAGATATTATATGTTACATATTCTATGTTACATACTATATGTTACATATTCTATGTTGCATATTATATGTTGCATATTCTATGTTGCATACTATATGTTACATATTCTATGTTACATACTATGTGTTGCACATTCTATGTTAGATATTATATGTTACATATTCTATGTTAGATATTATATGTTACATATTCTATGTTACATACTATATGTTACATATTCTATGTTACATACTATGTGTTGCATATTCTATGTTAGATATTATATGTTACATATTCTATGTTACATACTATGTGTTGCACATTCTATGTTAGATATTATATGTTACATATTCTATGTTAGATATTATATGTTACATATTCTATGTTACATACTATATGTTACATATTCTATGTTACATACTATGTGTTGCATATTCTATGTTAGATATTATATGTTGCATATTCTATGTTACATACTATGTGTTACACATTGTCTCTTCAGCTTCACCCTTTGTGCACCTCTTTTAGGGAGCTTCTTCTTTCTTCTTAGTCTTTTTTTTCTCTTCCCTCTTCTCCTTTTCCTTTTCTTCCTCCTTTTTCTTCTCCTCCTTTTCTTTCCTTTTTGTTTCTTCTTCTACTTTTTCTTTTTCTCTTTCTCCTTCTCTTCCTTTTCATTTTCCTTCTCTGTTTTCTTCTTCTTCTTTTTCTTCTTCTTCTTCTTCTTCTTCTTCTTCTTATTATTATTATTTTTCACTTTTTTTTCTTATTCTCTTCCTTCTTCTCCTTTTCCTTCTACTTCTCTTCCTTTTTCTTCTCATTTTCTTTCGTTTTTGTTTCTTCTTCTTGTACTTCTTCTTTTTCTCTTTTTCCTTCTCCTCTTCCTTCTCCTTTTCCTTCTCTCTTTTCTCCTTCTACTCCTTCTTTCTCCCTTTTTCTTGTTCTTCCTGTCCTGCTTCTTACTCTTTTCCTTCTTCCTGTCGTTCTTCTTTTTTTTATTCAACTTATCCTTATCCTCTTCCTTTTCCCTTACCTGTACCTTTTCCAACTCATTCTTCTCCTTCTCCTTCTCTCGTTTCTCCTTCTACTCCTTCTTTCTCCCCTTTTCTTCTTCTTCTTGTCCTGCTTCTTACTCCTTTCCTTCTTCCTCGTCCTCTTCCTTTTCCCTTACCTGTACCTTTTCCAACTCATTCTTCTCCTTCTCCTACTACACCTTTGACTTCTTTTTACTTTTTGTTGTTTTTTGTTGTTTTTGCTCTTCTTCTTCTCCTTCTTCTTCTCCTTCTCCTTCTTCTTCTTCTTTTTCTTCTTCTTCTACTTCTTGTTTTTCTCTTTATCCATCTCCCTTTCCTTCTCCTCTTCCTTTTCATTTTATTTTCCTTTTCCTACTCCCTTTTCTTCTTCTTCTTCTTCTTCTTCTTGTCTTTCTTCTTTTTTATTTTTCTTCTCATTATCCTCTTCCTTTTCCTTTAACTGTACCTTTCCCTACTCATTCTTCTCCTTCTCCTTCTCCACTGTCTACTTTTTCTTACTGTTTTGTATTCTTCTTCTTCTTCTTTGTCTTCTTCTTCTTCACTGTCTTCTTTATCTCCCCCTTCTTCTCCTTTTCCTTCTCCTTTTCCTCAGTCTCCTCCTTCTTCTTATTCTTTTTCATCTTCTTTGTCTTTCTTCTTTTTCTCTTCCTTCTTCTCCTTTTCCTCCTCCTTTTTCTTCTTCTTCTACTTCTTCTTTTTCTCTTCATCCATATCCTCTTCCCTCTCTTCCGCTTCCTTTTCCTTTTCCTACACCCCTTTCTTCTTCTACTTCTTCTTCTTCTTCTTCTTCTTCTTCTTCTCATTATTTCTGTCCTTTTCTTTCTTGTTCCTCATTCTTATTTTGTTCTTGGTTCGAGTTCTTGTTAATGTTCCTCTTCTTCTTTATATCCTTCTTCTTTTTCCTTATCATGTTCTATCTTTTTTTTTTCCTCCTGGTTCTTCATTATTTCATCTTCTTGGTTTCGTTCTTGTTCATATTCTTTGTACTTGCTCTTCTTTATTCTCTTCTCCCCCTCGTTCTTCTCTTTCTGTCCTTCTCCTTCCTCTGTCTTTTCTTGTTCTCTTTGTTCTTGTTCTCCTCTTTCACCTCCACATTTTCTCTTCTTTCTCATTGTCCTTTTTTTTCTTCTTCTTCTTTTTCTCTTTCTTCTTTTTCTTCTTCTCTTCCTCTTCATCTTTGCTCCTCATTCTTCTCATTTTCCTTTTATCCTTCTCTCCTTCTACCTTTCCCCCTCTTCCTCTCTTCCTCCTCTTTGTTCTCCTCTTCCTTTTTCTTCTTCTTCTACTTCTTCTTTTTCTCTTCATCCATATCCTCTTCCTTCTCTTCCGCTTCCTTTTCCTTTTCCTACACCCCTTTCTTCTTCTACTTCTTCTTCTTGTTCTTTTTCTTCTTCTTCTTCTTCTCATTATTTCTGTCCTTTTCTTTCTTGTTTCTCATTCTTATTTTGTTCTTGGTCTTGTTCTTGTTAATGTTCCTCTTCTTCTTTATATCCTTATTCTTTTTCCTTTTCATGTTCTATCTTTTTTTTCTCCTGGTTCTTCATTATTTCATCTTCTTGGTTTTGTTCTTGTTCATATTTTTTGTACTTGCTCTTCTTTATTCTCTTCTCCCCCCGTTCTTCTCTTTCTGTCCTTCTCCTTCCTCTGTCTTTTCTTGTTCCCTCTGTTCTTGTTCTCCTCTTTCACCTCCACATTTTCTCTTCTTTCTCATTGTCCTTTTTTTCTTCTTTTTCTCTTTCTTCTTTTTCTTCTTCTCTTCCTCTTCATCCTTGCTCCTCATTCTTCTCATTTTCCTTTTATCCTTCTCTCCTTCTACCTTTCCCCCTCTTCCTCTCTTCCTCCTCTTTGTTCTCCTCTTCCTTCCTTTCCTCCTCTTCTTCTCCTTTCCTTCTTGTCCTTTCCCCCTTCTGCTTCTCAGTGGTAAATGTCAGTCACTTGTTATTCCAAGATGACACGTGTACTAAAAACACGTGCAAACTTGATAGCACACCGAAAGCTGATCTACTAAACTCTTGCACAGAGGATTGCGTTTCTTGAATGAGCAAAAAAAGGAGTGCAATCCTTTCAGCGTATCTTTCTTCGTGTACATGCTGAATGTATTCTGATGATCAAAACAGCCACAATATTAATAGATGTGATTTATGTGATTATTTGCTGGGGATAGGTTGATTGGCAACACTAAATGGGCCGTAGTGTGTGAATGTGAGTGTGAATGTTGTCTGTCTATCTGTGTTGGCCCTGCTATGAGGAGGCGTTTTGTCCAGGGTGTACACCGCCTTCCGCCCGATTGTAGCTTAAATAGGCTCAAGCGTCAGGTACCCAGTTATTTGACTCTGGGGTAAACGGAAGCAAATTTAGCTAAAACAAAAACATCATGCTTATGTTAGCTTGCAAACAAGCTAATGCTAGCATGCTAATGTTTGTATGCTAACAGTTAACAAGCGTCATGTACTAAGTTATTTGACTTAGTACATGACTCGGGGCGGTATAGCTCGGTTGGTGGAGTGGCTGTGCCAGCAACTTGAGGGTTGCAGGTTTGATTCCCGCTTCCGCCATCCTAGTCACTGCCGTTGTGTCCTTGGGCAAGACACTTTACCCACCTGTTCCCGGTGCCACCCACACTGGTTTAAATGTAACTTAGATATTGGGTTTCACTATGGAAAGCGCTTTGAGTCACTAGAGAAAAGCGCTATATAAATATAATTCACTTCTTTTTTTTTTCTTCTTTTTTTTTAGTGCTTCCCTCTAACTTTCCTCATCCACAAATCTTTCATCCTCGCTCAATTGATGGGGGAAATCGTCGCTTTCTTGGTCCGAATCGCTCTTGCTGCTGGAGGCTATGATTATAAACAATTTTCAGATGTGAGGAGCTGTCACGCCAAATTTCTTCCCCCCTACAAATACTCACTCTAACTTTCCTCATCCGCCAATCTTTCTTCCTCTCTCAAATTGATGGGGGAAATCGTCGCTTTCTCGGTCCGAATCGCTCTTGCCGCTGAAGGCTATGATTATAAACAATGTTCAGATGTGAGGAGCTGTCACGCCAAATTTCTTCCCCCCTACAAATACTCACTCTAACTTTCCTCATCCGCCAATCTTTCTTCCTCTCTCAAATTGATGGGGGAAATCGTCGCTTTCTCGGTCCGAATCGCTCTTGCTGCTGAAGGCTATGATTATAAACAATTTTCAGATGTGAGGAGCTGTCACGCCAAATTTCTTCCCCCCTACAAATACTCACTCTAACTTTCCTCATCCGCCAATCTTTCTTCCTCTCTCAAATTGATGGGGGAAATCGTCGCTTTCTCGGTCCGAATCGCTCTTGCTGCTGAAGGCTATGATTATAAACAATGTTCAGATATGAGGAGCCAAATTTCTTCCCCCCTACAAATACCTTCCCCCCCCCGGAAGACATTTGGCGTTAATGCTTGAAGGACCCCAATGAGGGGGGAAGGACCTTAAAGCAGCCCACACAGCTGCCTGTTTTAAAAGCATTACAATTGGCTTGATTGTCATTGGTGAAAAATAACGGTAAGGAAAAAATATTAGCATTCCAGCATGCTAACCTTTCAATCTATTTTTGCTTCGCTAATTTTGCAGCTGTAACCCTTGAGAAAAGCGCTATATAAATATAAGCAAGTATCTAGTTTAGATCAGATAACCCTCAAAACCAATAGTTGTCTTGTTTGTTACTCCTTAAAGAACATAAGTCGAACTCAAGGCCGGGGGGCCAGATTTTATTTAAAGAGGCTGTGACGTCAAACTCGCCTGCCACTTCATTCAATGTGGCCTGCCACATCATTTAAAGTGGCCTGCCACATCATTTAATGTTGTCCGCCACTTCAATGAAATTGGTCTGTTATATCATTTACGTGGTCCGTCACATAATTTATAGTGGCCTGCCATATAATTCAATGTGGCCTGCCACGTCATTTAATGTTGTCCGCCACGTCAATGAAATTGGTCTGTTATATCATTTACGTGGTCCGTCACATAATTTATAGTGGCCTGCCATATCATTCAATGTGGCCTGCCACATCATTTAATGTTGTCCGCCACTTCAATGAAATTGGTCTGTTATATCATTTACGTGGTCCGTCACATAATTTATAGTGGCCCGCCATGTCATTCAAAGTGGCCTGCCACATCATTTAATGTTGTCCGCCACTTCAATGAAATTGGTCTGTTATATCATTTACGTGGTCCGTCACATAATTTATAGTGGCCTGCCATATCATTCAATGTGGCCTGCCACATCATTTAATGTTGTCCGCCACTTCAATGAAATTGGTCTGTTATATCATTTACGTGGTCCGTCACATAATTTATAGTGGCCTGCCATATCATTCAATGTGGCCTGCCACATCATTTAATGTTGTCCGCCACGTCAATGAAATTGGTCCGTTATATCATTTACGTGGTCCGTCACATAATTTATAGTGGCCTGCCATATCATTCAATGTGGCCTGCCACCTCATTTAATGTTGTCCGCCACGTCAATGAAATTGGTCTGTTGTATCATTTAGGTGGTCCGTCACATAATTTATATTGGCCTGCCATATCATTCAATGTGGCCTGCCACCTCATTTAATGTTGTCCGCCACGTCAATGAAAATGGTCTGTTATATCATTTACGTGGTCCGTCACATAATTTATAGTGGCCTGCCATATCATTCAATGTGGCCTGCCACATCATTTAATGTTGTCCGCCACTTCAGTGAAATTGGTCTGTTATATCATTTACGTGGTCCGTCACATAATTTATAGTGGCCTGCCATATCATTCAATGTGGCCTGCCACATCATTTAATGTTGTCCGCCACGTCAATTAAATTGGTCTGTTATATCATTTACGTGGTCCGTCACATAATTTATAGTGGCCTGCCATATCATTCAATGTGGCCTGCCACGTCATTTAATGTTGTCCGCCACTTCAATGAAATTGGTCTGTTATATCATTTACGTGGTCCGTCACATAATTTATAGTGGCCTGCCATATCATTCAATGTGGCCTGCCACATCATTTAATGTTGTCCGCCACTTCAATGAAATTGGTCTGTTATATTATTTACGTGGTCCGTCACATAATTTATAGTGGCCTGCCATATCATTCAATGTGGCCTCCCACATCATTTAATGTTGTCCGCCACGTCAATGAAATTGGTCTGTTATATCATTTAGGTGGTCCGTCACATAATTTATAGTGGCCTGCCATATCATTCAAAGTGGCCTGCCACATCATTTAATGTTGTCCGCCACTTCAATGAAATTGGTCTGTTATATCATTTAAGTGGTCCGTCACATAATTTATTGTGGCCCGCCATATCATTCAAGGTGGTCTGCCACTTCATTTATTGTGGCCTGCCATGTCATTTAAAGTGGTCCGTCGCGTAATTAAAGTGGCCTGCCATGCCATTTAAAGTGGTCCGTCACGTCAATAAGGAGGCCCCCATGTCATTTAAAATGGTCCACCATGTCATTCAGATTGGCCTGCCACACCATTTAAAGTGGTAAATGTAGTTTACGTGGTCCGTCACGTCATTTATTTTAGCCCACCATGTCATTCAAAGTAGTCCCTCACCTCATTTAAGTAGTCTGTCATGTCATTAAAGCGGCCCACCATGTCATTTATTGTGGTCTGTCACATTATTTAAAGTGGTCTGTCACGTCATTTAAGTGGTCTGTCACGTCATTAACGAGGCCCACCATGCATTTAAAGTGGTCCGTCACGTCAATAAGGAGGCCCCCATGTCATTTAAAGTGGCCCACCATGTCATTCAGTGTGGCCTGCCACGCCATTTTATGTGGTAAATGTAATTTACGTGGTCCGTCACATCATTTATTTTGGCCCACCACATCATTCAATGTGGTCGGCCACTTCATTGAAAGTGATCCGTCATGTCATTTATAGTGGCCAGCTATATCATTTAAATATGGTCTTCCACCTTATTTAAAGTGGTCTGTCATATCAGTCGCATTGTTTAAGTAGGCCCACCATATCATTCAAAGTAGTCCCTCACGTCATTTAAGTGGTCTGTCATGTCATTAAAGTGGCCCACCATGTCATTTAAAGTGGTCTGTCACATCATTTAACGTGGTCCGTCACATCATTTAAAGTGGTCTGTCACGTCGTTTAAGTGGTGTGTCACATCATTTAATGTGGTACGTCACATCATTTAAAGTGGTCTGTCACATCATTTAACGTGGTCCGTCACATCATTTAAAGTGGTCTGTCACGTCGTTTAAGTGGTACGTCACATCATTTAACGTGGTCCGTCACATCATTTAAAGTGGTCTGTCACGTCGTTTAAGTGGTGTGTCACATCATTTAATGTGGTACGTCACATCATTTAAAGTGGTCTGTCACATCATTTAACGTGGTCCGTCACATCATTTAAAGTGGTCTGTCACGTCGTTTAAGTGGTACGTCACATCATTTAACGTGGTCCGTCACATCATTTAAAGTGGTCTGTCACGTCGTTTAAGTGGTACGTCACATCATTTAACGTGGTCCGTCACATCATTTAAAGTGGTCTGTCACGTCGTTTAAGTGGTCTGTCACATCATTAGAGAGGCCCACCGTGTCATTTAAAGTGGTCTGTCACATCATTTAATGTGGTCTGTGACATCATTTAATGTGGTCTGTCACATCATTTAAAGTGATCTGTCACGTCATTTAAGTGGTCTGTCACATCATTAAATTGGCCCATCATGCTATTTAAGTTGGCCCACCATGTCATTTAAAGGGTCCGCCATGTCATTCAGAGTGGCCTGCCACTCCATTTAATGTGGTCCGTCACTTCAATTAGAGTGGCCCTCTGAGGACAGCCATAGTTGCAAGTCTGACTTACAAAATGTTTTTAAAAAATGCTGAAGTGAGACGCGCGGTGGCGGTTCAGTCAGTAACGGACACGGAACCCGGAGAGTCAGAAATATTCGGCCTTCACTCCCCGCGTCCACGAGGAACGCGGCGACTCCTCCGCGGTCTTTTAATTAAAGCCCCTCACCTCGGCGGGCGAGAGGCTATCAGGGCGGCGATGATAGCGGCGGCGGCGGCGGCGGGATCCCAAAGCCTCTCCGGCGACTCTCACATTCATTTGGCTTATCTCGCCGTTTTAAAGAAATCCCGGTAGAAGTGCGACAGATCCCGGGACTTAATGAGCTGCAAGCGAACGTCAAAACACGTCTCTCCTCCGCGCCGCCGGAGACTGAGCTAAAAGCCAAACAGTGAGATCAGCGTCTGTGGGGGGGGGGGGGGGGGTAACCGGTATTAACGGGGATTTCAGCCGTGTTTGACACCGGCAGGTGAGCGAAGAGCAGACTAATACCTGGGGCGTCACTCACGGCGGGGATATTAGAACTTTTCCCCGCACGGCCGACTGCTCGCTAAGTCGAGGGCGTTTTGAGGTAGTTTGGCGGCGAGGGGGGCGTGTCCGGGATGATAGCATCACGCCAGGACGCCTTTAACATAAGCCTCCTCTCGACTCCCAACGAGTCAAATCCTGCGGCAGGAACGGAGGGGGAGAAAAGACGTTTGGAGTATTGATTTCCTCCTACAGAGTGAGACCTCGCTTCTTTCAAAGATGTTTTGTCATAGTTTCGCCTCCTCCAATCAATGACGGACGCTCGATGAGGCGGCCTGATGCACAACCTCCACTTTTATACCACCATAGAAACTCCATCCATCCATCCATCCATTTTCTACCGCTTATTCCCTTTCGGGGTCGCGGGGGGCGCTGGCGCCTATCTCAGCTACAATCGGGCGGAAGGCGGGGTACACCCTGGACAAGTCGCCACCTCATCGCAGGGCCAACACAGATAGACAGACAACATTCACACTCACATTCACACACTAGGGACCATTTAGTGTTGCCAATCAACCTATCCCCAGGTGCATGTCTTTGGAGGTGGGAGGAAGCCGGAGTACCCGGAGGGAACCCACGCATTCACGGGGAGAACATGCAAACTCCACACAGAAAGATCCCGAGCCTGGATTTGAACCCAGGACTGCAGGACCTTCGTATTGTGAGGCAGACGCACTAACCCCTCTGCCACCGTGAAGCCCCCATACATTAATTTCATCAACATGTGAGAGTTTTATATCCAAGTGTGACAAAATAACGGCGGCCCAGCTGTCATGTTAATTTGATATTGCCTGAAGGGCCAAATTAAATTACACAATGGGCCAAATTTGGCCCGCCGGCCGGAGTTTGACACCCATGTTTTAGATGCTTCTAGAACATTGCGAGGAAGATCAACACTAAATGTGTTTGCCGTGTGTGTGTCAGGCGGGTGTCATGTGACCAGGCGTGGACTGATATGAATAAAAGAGGAACTATCGTTTGCATATTATTTTAAGTAAGTGTAGAAATTTCATTCCACGTTGGTAATCCGCAAAACAAATATGTCGTGGCGTATTTAAAATAGGGCGGGGAAGGCGTGCGGGGGTGGGGGGGGGCTTCAATTTCCTATTGTGGCGTTAGTGCTGTTTGCTCTTTGTGTGTGTTTGAATTGATTTGCAGCTCTGCAGACAAGAGCTCAACGCTCCCACCAAGAATCCATCTTTTCATATCAGCTGATACTCGCCGCGCGCTATTAGATTGATTTTTGTATTATTTTTCTTCTTCGCCGCACCCCCCCCCCCCCCTCCCCCCCGCCACCCCAGACCCTCCCCGCCCTTCCTCCCCCCCCTCGCTATGCGGCGGATGTTAACAAACAAGCCGGACGACACCCAAGATGGATGCGTGGCTTTGGTTTCCGAACACGACGCGTGTACAGGTAACGCACGCCACGCCGGCCGGGCCGCCAGTTGGCGCCGGCCTGCGTGGCGTGTCTGACTTACACACGTCGACGTTTTCCTACAAAACCCAAAACTAATGAAAATTGTGTAATTTGTGAATAAAAATAGAATACATCCATCCATTTTTCTACCGCTTATTCCTTTGGGGTGCTTAGCGTCTCATTTTGTTTCCACACTTTTCTACTTTCTACACATGCTAACTTTAGCTTGTTTGCGAGCTAACAGAAGTATGATATATTCCATCCATCCATCATCCATCATCTTCCGCTTATCCGAGGTCGGGGTCGCGGGGGCAACAGCCTAAGCAGGGAAACCCAGACTTCCCTCTCCCCAGCCACTTCGTCTAGCTCTTCCCGGGGGATCCCGAGGCGTTCCCAGGCCAGCCGGGAGACATAGTCTTCCCAACGTGTCCTGGGTCTTCCCCGTGGCCTCCTACCGGTTGGACGTGCCCTAAACACCTCCCTAGGGAGGCGTTCGGGTGGCATCCTGACCAGATGCCCGAACCACCTCATCTGGCTCCTCTCCATGTGGAGGAGCAGCGGCTTTACTTTGAGTTCCTCCCGGATGGCAGAGCTTCTCACCCTATCTCTAAGGGAGAGACCTGGAAACTCATTTGGGCCGCTTGTACCCGTGATCTTATCCTTTCGGTCATGACCCAAAGCTCATGACCATAGGTGAGGATGGGAACGTAGATCGACCGGTAAATTGAGAGCTTTGCCTTCCGGCTCAGCTCCTTCTTCACCACAACGGATCGATACAACGTCCGCATTACTGAAGACGCCGCACCGATCCGCCTGTCGATCTCACGATCCACTCTTCCCTCACTCGTGAACAAGACTCCTAGGTACTTGAACTCCTCCACTTGGGGCAGGGTCTCCTCCCCAACCCGGAGATGGCACTCCACCCTTTTCCGGGCGAGAACCATGGACTCGGACTTGGAGGTGCTGATTCTCATTCCGGTCGCTTCACACTCGGCTGCGAACCGATCCAGTGAGAGCTGAAGATCCCGGCCAGATGAAGCCATCAGGACCACATCATCTGCAAAAAGCAGAGACCTAATCCTGCGGTCACCAAACCAGAACCCCTCAACGCCTTGACTGCGCCTAGAAATTCTGTCCATAAAAGTTATGAACAGAATGGGTGACAAAGGACAGCCTTGGCGGAGTCCAACCCTCACTGGAAATGTGTTCGACTTACTGCCGGCAATGCGGACCAAGCTCTGACACTGATCATACAGGGAGCGGACCGCCACAATAAGACAGTCCGGTACCCGATACTCTCTGAGCACTCCCCACAGGACTTCCCGAGGGACACGGTCGAATGCCTTCTCCAAGTCCACAAAGCACATGTAGACTGGTTGGGCAAACTCCCATGCACCCTCAAGAACCCTGCCCAGAGTATAGAGCTGGTCCACAGTTCCACGACCAGGACGAAAACCACACTGTTCCTCCTGAATGATATATTTTTAGCTAAATTTGCTTCCGTTTGCCCCGGAGTCAAATAACTGCGTACGTGACGCTTGTTAACTGTTAGCATGCTAACATTAGCTGGCTTGCATGCTAACATAAGCATGATAGTTTTTTTTAGCTAAATCTGCTTCTGTTTACCCCGGAGTGAAGTGAATTGTGAAGTGGATTATATTTATATAGCGCTTTTGATACGTCTCGCCTCGACTACTGTAGGGTCTCCCCATGTCTAGCATTAAAAGATTACAGTTGGTACAAAATGCGGCTGCTAGACTTTTGACAAGAACAAGAAAGTTTGATCACATTACGCCTGTACTGTATATACCTTTATATACATATATACATACATATATACCTATACTGTATATACCTTTATATACATATATACATACATATATACCTATACTGTATATACCTTTATATACATATATACATACATATATACCTATACTGGCTCACCTGCACTGGCTTCCTGTGCACTTAAGATGTGACTTTAAGGTTTTACTACTTACGTATAAAATACTACACGGTCTAGCTCCAGCCTATCTTGCCGATTGTATTGTACCATATGTCCCGGCAAGAAATCTGCGTTCAAAGGACTCCGGCTTATTAGTGATTCCCAAAGCC
>NC_084612.1:88218272-88221989 GCF_033978795.1 Nerophis ophidion | reverse complement strand
ATGAAACACCGGCTGTGTTTGTGTTGCTAAAGCCGGCCGCAATACACCGCTTCCCAGCTACAGCTTTCTTCTTTGACGTCTCCATTGTTCATTGAACAAATTGCAAAAGATTAACCAACACAGATGTCCAGAATACTGTGGAATTTTGCGATGAAAACAGACGACGTAATAGCTGGGCCTTTAAATGAAATATATTCTGCCTTTTTGCTGCGTTTTTCCCGGGGTTATTGTTCAATTTGACTTGTAAAATGTACTGCAAGTTATAGTTATAGGAAAAGTGGCAGGTGGGATTGTGTGTGTGTGTGTGTGTGTGTGTTGAGTGGGGGGTGTGGGGGGGGGGGGTCTCCTACTGCCGCCATTACAGCGTTAACAATGATTCACCGATCATCCCCCCAAAGGCTGGGCCATTAGCGAGCGGCTTAAATGAAGTGGATAATTGCGTCCCTCAGCGGCGCCATGACACCAGAAGGTCCGACGAGCGGGATGAGTCCGGCGTGAGGCTTTAGGAGCGTCACGTTTTTCCACAAAAAAATCGACATTCCCCACACAAGACCTGTCGGAATAATTGTATCCAAGTTATCGCGAAACTTTGTGTTTTCAATGAGTTCCCGGCGAGAAGACAAAAGCCGTCTTTGAACCTACCAAGAAGGAGGCTTGTAAAACTCCACTGCGTTTCTTCCGTGTATTGTAATCCACAGAAAGACTTTGTCTTGACCCAAGAACTACACAAGCGAGGAGGAAGCAGAACCAGACTCGCCTCCAGGCGACCTTTTCTGTGAAACGTTTTACGGCCTTTTCTTTTGAACCGTTTCGTAGCCAAAGGCGATGGCTGTTTACGACCCCTGTCCCTTAGAAACAGCTGTTGCCATGTAATCAGGGAAAGTCCAAATAAAAGAGGAGGCATACGATCTTAGTATAGTACGGGTACTATACGTATAGCTCGGTTGGTAGAGCGAACCGTCTCAGCAACTTGAGGGTTGCGGGTTCGATTCCCGCTTCCGCCATCCTAGTCACTGCCGTTGTGTCCTTGAGCAAGACACTTTACCCACCTGCTCCCAGTGCCACCCACACTGGTTTAAAAATGTAACTTAGATATTGGGTTTCACTATGTAAAGTGACGTTGAGTCACTAGAGAAAAGCGCTATATAAATATAATTCATTTCACTTCGCTACGGGTGTACGGGCCGGACGTCTCTCCTTAAAGGGGAACATTATCACAACTTCAAAAGGGTTAAAAACAATAAAAATCAGTTCCCAGTGGCTTGTTTTATTTTTGGAAGTTTTTTTCAAAATTTTACACATCCCGGAATATCCCTAAAAAAAAGCTTTAAAGTTCTTGATTTTCGCTATTTGCGATGTGACCGCCCATTTCCCTGTGACGTCACACAGGGCTGCCAGTACAAACAACATGGCGGTTACCACAGCAAGATATAGCGACATTAGCTCGGATTCAGACTCGGATTTCAGCGGCTTAAGCCATTCAACAGATTACGCATGTATTGAAACAGATGGTCGGAGTATGGAGGCAGATAGCGAAAACGAAATTGGAGAAGAAATTGAAGCTATTGAGCGAATAGCTATTGACGCTATTCGGCCATAGCGTGGGTGTACCTAATGAAGTGGCCCATAGCATGGCTGCCTTATTAGCATCGCCGGTAAAATGTGCGGACCAAACGATCAGGACTTTCGCATCTTGTGACACTGCAGCAACTTAAATCCGTCGATTGGTAAGTGTTTGTTTCGCATTAAATGTGGGTATCTAGTTTCAAATGTACATACAGCTAGCGTAAATAGCATGTTAGCATCGATTAGCATAGCATGTTAGCATCGATTAGCTGGCAGTCATGCTGCGACCAAATATGTCTGATTAGCACATAAGTCAACAACATCAACAAAACTCACCTTTGTGATTTCGTTGACTTAATGGTTGCAAATGCATCTGCAGGTTATCCATACATCTCTGTGCCATGTCTGTCTTAGCATCGCCGGTCAAATGTGCAGACACTCTGGTACATTCAATGGGGGTCTGGCGGCAGATTTCTTGCCAGTGGTGCAACTTGAATCCCTCCCTGTTAGTGTTGTTACACCCTCCGACAACACACCGACGAGGCACGATGTCTCCAAGGTTCCAAAAAATAGTCGAAAAAACGGAAAATAACAGAGCTGAGACCCGGTGTTTGTAATGGGTTGAAAATGAAAATGGAGCGATAAACAGAAAGGCGTTTAATTCGCCAAAATTCACCCATTTAGAGTTCGGAAATCGGTTAAAAAAATACATGGTCTTTTTCCTGCAACATCAAGGTATATATTGATGCTTGCATAGGTTTGGTGAAAAAATGTTCCCCTTTAATTGAACCAAATTTCACTATGTAAAGTCAATCAATCAATCAATGTTTACTTATATAGCCCTAAATCACTAGTGTCTCAAAGGGCTGCACAAACCACTACAACATCCTCGGTAGGCCCACATAAGGGCAAGGAAAACTCACACCCAGTGGGACGCCGGTGACAATGATGACTATGAGAACATGATACTGTGAAAGATCAATCCATAATGGATCCAACACAGTCGCGAGAGTCCAGTCCAAAGCGGATCCAACACAGCAGCGAGAGTCCCGTTCACAGCGGAGCCACCAGGAAACCATCCCAAGCGGAGGCGGATCAGCAGCGCAGAGATGTCCCCAGCCGATACACAGGCGAGCAGTACATGGCCACCGGATCGGACCGGACTCCCTCCACAAAGGAGAGTGGGACATAGAAGAAAAAGAAAAGAAACGGCAGATCAACTGGTCTGAAAAGGGAGTCTATTTAAAGGCTAGAGTATACAAATGAGTTTTAAGGTGAGACTTAAATGCTTCTACTGAGGTAGCATCTCGAACTGTTACCGGGAGGGCATTCCAGAGTACTGGAGCCCGAAATGAAAAAGCTCTACAGCCCGCAGACTTTTTTTGGGCTTTGGGAATCACTAATAAGCCGGAGTCCTTTGAACGCAGATTTCTTGCCGGGACATATGGTACAATACAATCGGCAAGATAGGACGAAGTCACTAGAGAAAAGCGCTATATAAATATAATTCATTTCACTTCACTACGGGTGTACGGGCCAGACGTCTCTCCTTAATTGAGCCAAATTTAATCCTGTCTCTGTTTAATGGATGTCATCAGTGTTTGAACCTGACAAGACCCCTACAACGACAACTCGTAAAGTTGTTATTTATTTATATTTTTTCACATTTAATACCAAAAAAATATAAGTATTTACAGCCTTATCTCAGTACTTCTGCACATGTTTGATTGATTGATTGAAACTTGTATTAGTAGATTGCACAGTACAGTATCAATCAATCAATCAATGTTTATTTATATAGCCCCAAATCACAAATGTCTCAAAGGACTGCACAAATCATTACGACTACAACATCCTCGGAAGAACCCACAAAAGGGCAAGGAAAACTCACACCCAGTGGGCAGGGAGAATTCACACCCAGTGGGACGCCAGTGACAATGCTGACTATGAGAAACCTTGGAGAGGACCTCAGATGTGGGCAACCCCCTCCCTCTAGGGGACCGAAAGCAATGGATGTCGAGCGGGTCTAACATGATACTGTGAAAGTTCAATCCATAGTGGCTCCAAGACAGCAGCGAGAGTCCCGTCCACAGGAAACCATCACAAGCGGATCAGCAGCGTAGAGATGTCCCCAACCGATACAGGCGAGCG